>NC_060879.1:24040519-24343550 GCF_021901495.1 Neodiprion virginianus | reverse complement strand
CATTTCATATATCATCGAGTTCTACCCAGAGTTTTATGGCTTGGCAATGATGCGCGTCGATACAAATTCCGGATCTTCGAATAAACAGCGTTACCTCACCGAAACCATCACTGCAAACTGCGGAAATTCAGCGTTCCGACGATTCTGATTAATCCATAAAAAAAACTATTGTTTTATACGAAATTTTGAACAATTATGATGTCAAACTTTCTCGTGAAAATTGCATTTTTATTTAACTCATATCGGCTACAAATGGAACGTTGAATAGACTGCATAACAGAAAATTTTATCTACATGATTGAAATTATTTTATGTTTGTTGATATATTTTGGTATCACGGAATTGATCGTTAGGAAGAAAAAATAAAAAATTGAATGCGGTTGAGATCTTGAGATATTCACACTAAAAAATGGGAACAGCTCTCAGGAACTAAGGTCAAATAGTTAGATTATCAAGAGAAAAGTGAAGTTTTTTAGCTGGTACAATTAATTAATTTTTTTTTTAAATTCAACGAAAACTATTTGAAGTAATGTTTGTTGCGATTTTCAATTATTATAACTTTGCTTTGGGGTTTCTCTGATCGAGTGTTATGTTTTCTCACAAGTTGGTTTTATTCATCAGCGGTGAGATTCAAGCTTTATTTTCAGCATAAGTTGAGCTCAGTCGATGCAAAGTACTGAAAACTCTCGATTTTTTCACTTTGAAATTCGAATATGTAAAAATGTTCCTGACCAGGCTCAACCGTGGAAAAAAATTTCCCATCCCGCCGAGACAAATTGGAAAATGATTTTGCAGCTCAGTTTACCGCGTTCCAGACGTTAACGCTATTTCGATCGTCCGAATACTCATTGGGGAATTGAAAAGACGAGAAGGAGGATCGATTTTAATCTGTGGACAGACCGGCGTCAGGATCTGTAATGGGATATTCTGACGGCAAGGCGTAAACGTGACTCAAAAGAAAAAGCTCATGAAAATACTTGAGGGGGTTTAAGAATCTGATCGTAAGAAGACTTATAAAGTTATATTACCGTGATCACAACAGCTATTTCTAAGGAGTGTAGACGCTTCGAGCAGGGCCGGGGAACGTGGAAGGACGACGCTATTTTCAATTTTCTCTAATGGTTCGGAATTATATTCAGACCCCGCGGGAATATCCCTTATTTGACCCACGCATTTTTCAACCGGCTATTCCCAACGTGCTCTGGATCCCATCTGTTTGTTATTACTCGTAAAAAGGAAAGGCAATTCCTTCGCATTCCAATTAGTCTTCTAAACTGTCCCAAGTTTACAATATTGATATTTTTCAATAGTTAAAAAATTTAGAAAAACGAAAACTATATGAAATGTTTGAGCAGTAAAGTTTTAAAATTCAGTTGTATAACCGCCCAAGATATTGCTGAATAACTTTTAACCGACTGCATAGAATGTTGAAAGCTCGTTGCAGTTCGAACGCGAGTTTTATTTAAATTTTTGAATATATTGTATTGTATATATTCCTGCTTTCGTCAAGTTTGATTATTTTTAATCATTTGTGAGTTTTTACCTCCACTCAACATGTTTTTCATCGTGTCGGTAAATGTGACCAAATTATATCTCGGAGAGATATTTATTGCTTATATTTGCATAACCTTGACAATATTCATTGATTATACACTTTTCGAGCAAAATAGCGATATTGCAAAAATGAAGTATGTTATATGTTCCAAAAGTTTAGTGTAGCGCACATTGAATAATATTCTAAGATTTCCGAACCTCACCTTTCTGTAAGAAGAAATAGAGAACGTCAATTATAACGGATGACTTCACCTGATCACCGTTGGGTACACAAGCATCCTTTATCCGCGCAGCCGAAGCCAAGTCTTGTTTGTTTTTTACCAGGGAGCTTTGAAACTTCGCCTCGATGGCAAAGTAACAGGTTGTGGATGGATGGCGCAGGAGCCCAGCATGCAGGGTGATAGATAAGCATTTTACGCTTCTTTTTATAAAAGCTTAAGTTGAGAAAATTGATTTGTTTGTAGAAGAAAGAAATCGTTGAAGATATTGACATTGGCTCTACGTGGCGATTTATATATATATATATATATATATATATATATATATATATATATATATATAAACGTCATTACGAGTAGTTATTTTTATTTTTTGAAAAATTATCAGCACCCCTTTTGTCAAAAACGTAAAAATCTACTGCGATGACGTTTAGGCGAAGGAATACGCATTTTATAACGGCGCATAGTGACACTAAACGCTTTCAATTTGAGCATCGGTTTGCGGATAAGGGTTCTTGAACTCGAATCCACACCAAATAACAATCGAATTTAAAACTTCAATTTTTCTTTCAAATCTGTATTTCGAGAGACTGAATTCCCGATTGTAAATAGCAGATTCATGGGGTCGTGGTTTGCTTGTGAAGCTGTCGAACGAATTTCCTCGTTCCTCTTTATCAGTTGCCAAATAAGAGGGGGTGAAGAGCCATCAGCTTTTTGGAGTATATTTTAAGTGCTGATCAACGGGGACTCGAAAGCTCGACTGAAAGTTGTGGTTTTAAGGGTCGCTTTTTGGGGTGACCTGAGGCTGAGTCAAGGTTCGTGTTTCCCTTTCAACGGTAATGCTGCACCTTTGTGCCGGGGATTTTTCTTCGCTCTTGAAACAAATTCCTGCATTTTATTTTCCCTAAAAACGTGAGTAGTCGGTGTACCTGCCAAACGCGCCCAGTTTTAAAACTATCTTTGATTGGAACTCTCAGTAATTTTATCAATGATTTATCAAGCACCTGAACTTCCGGAAGAAGATCTTGCGAGGACTTCCTGATTTGATTATTTGCAATATTTCCTCATTGAGTCGACTCAACGAAACAGAGAAACATAAAATTTTGAAGAAAATGCTCAAAATGTCATTCCACGGACAGTGATAAAATGTTGAGAAAACTTCCGAAATCCGCGAACTTGTTACGACTTGGTAAACGGCCAAACCATTAAAACCCGGTTCCAATTCAATGCTCGGAATGTTTTTCAAGGTTGTATACGATGCGTTTCTTTCTAAGCTATTGTTAACGTTGAAAAAAAAACTCCTGAAAAGCTTGCAGTAAGTTTTTCGTGAAGTGAGATGCTCTCGAGGTCCTGAATAGTAACCGGAAATGCGATAAGCGGGAGAGAAGAAATATGAATATCGAAATGAAAAACAACGCGGAAGCAGAGCTCTTTTTAAAACGTTGATGAGAGACGGGGTTTCACTTGGCATGGAAATCTGGACAATGGAATCTCATTTTTACACGGCGCTGAAAGACAAAGGGCTGCGTGTCAGAACGCGGTTCCTTTCTTCTTATCACAACGATTACTTCTGTTATTGCCATTTTGACGACTGGAGTCTCATTTCCCGTTTACCTTCTAATATCGAGTCACTCGATTTTGGAATGAAATCGGTTGTGACGAACGGAAATTTGGCTTCAAATATTTCAAACTACCAAACTATAATCACAATGGCCACAATGGTCACAAATTCGTAACAGAATTCGATACGCAAGCGAAATTATTATGAAACTTATAATACCGCCTGGTGAAATTAGGATTTACAGGTTGCCTGAAATTATTTTTTTAATCTAACCCACGTTTTTTACGGTCGTGGTTGCTCGTATTTAAATATTACCTACAGTGTATTTTGGCGTTACAATTGCACCATGGCGGCTGAGGTCCGCCTAAAATATTGCCCGATGCCTCCGGCATTTTACGGCATTTCATTATCCGAGTGATGCTCTTGGGTTCAGAAATCCCTCGGCGATGATATCGATTATCACTTAAGACTATAGGAGTACTATAACTAATTGCTCGCGCTCCGTTAACCCGGGGATTAAACTCCGATAAAATGTGCACGACTCGTTAGTCCTTTTGGTCTTGTTTCACCGAATCGAAAAAGATGGCGCCGAATCCAGCTGTGTCTCGTACATTCTTTCCGTACGTGGACATTTTGTATCTTACGACATGACGAAATTGTTTTCGATCAGGCGAGCGCAGCTAAACATGCATCATGCATGTCTGCAATAGCCTACAATACCGATCGGCAAGAGACGAGTATCCACTTTTTATTATGAATCTTGAACAGCCAATCTACATTTATATTAAAAATGTATCAAAGTAGACGGATCGTTTTAGGAACGGATTACCTGTTGTGAAATTGCTACGTTGGGTCATCGTAGTTACGAAGGACGCGGAGACAGGCTAAACGATATCCGGGTAGTTTACCGGTCACAATTACTTCTAAATTGCTTCGTAATAAGCTTCTCCGAGTCGTTTCGAAACACAGACTTGTACGTCCGCATTTTTAACAGATTTTCATGTTCGGGGTAAACTTTCATATTTACGATCGAATGAAATTATCATCGCACGGAGAAAAGTTACGTTTGGTTTCTAGTGAAATGAATGTTCAAATTTATTTATGTATTTATATTTATTTATTTATTTATCCACTTTTATATCATTCGAGTAGTTATGTAGCTTAAAATTCAAGGACTAAAATGTTAATTTTCAAGCTTTAATTCGAACAATGAAAAGAAGAGATAAGGAAAAAATCAAATATTGAAAGAATGTCAGTTATTCGGATGTTTACCTTTTTTCCTCGATCACTTGACTACGTCTTTGACGATTCTGAAGCAGGGGGAAGTTTCCATCGTAAAAAGAAGTTAGGGACAAAGAAGAGAACCTTTAGAAGATATTTTCGACAAACGTTACCTTCTGTGACATAAAAGAGCATCACAGCGTTCGGAAATTCGGAAACAGCGAGTAGAGAGCTTGGTAATAAAAATATCCGGTGGAAAACCGAGGTTTTTATCCGTGCTCTTATGGCTGATAATTGTAATAATTTGTTAGGTCAGATTTTCTCCAGATTTAGGAGGATACTTGCATTGATATTAACGGCGACTACGGAACGAATTATGGTAGAAGCTGAAGTGTGTAGGGCTCCAATTTGCCGGAGGTATGCTAATTTGCAATTTTACATTTTATTTCGCAATATCAAATGAACGGAGAAGGAAATTTGCTTTACCGAAGCAGAAACGCATCTGGCAGTCAAAGTTTGTACACTCAAACATTTAATCTGTACCGAATTTTCAAACGGTGAATTATAAGTTTTTGCAAAAGTAAATACAACTGCCACATCGTCCGTTCATATTCCGGTAGTAATTAAAAAAATCCAACTCTATAAAGTCAGGTTGTTTCGCTTTGCAGCCGGTAGTCGAATTTCAGCTTGGAACGGAAGTTGAGTTGGAAAATTGTAAGTTATAATCAAACAACAAGTCGGAAACTTTGAAGCAACGTGGAAGTAAATGATATTGTTTTCTGTTTTTTCCTGTAAAAATTTAAAATACGTGGCAAAATTTTTCGGATCGTTATCGCCGTTGGGGAGTTCAGAGATTCAAAAAGGACTGTATCAGCTGAGGAGATTCTTTAAATATTTCACTATTTAGCGAGGGATCAGAAGCCGTAGATCAAAAGAGTAAACGGCGAAAAATTTACCCGTCTACGTGATCGTCTTGTCTCGTTAGCATCGCATCGAGTGAAAATGTTTCCAAGATTTTCTCTCGGAAAATTGACGTGTACACCAGAAACCGTTTGCCAAGGTGCATAAAAAATTCACAACCTGGATAACAGAATCAAAAAGTTCGTTTTTCGCCGGCCCTTCAAGGTTTCTCCACGAATTAATAAGCGCTGTTAATGAGTGTTACGGAATATCGTTACCACTCCGAGAAGTCGAGAGTGAAAGGTGGAGGGGTCCGCGTCGAGTTTACTCTCTCAAGTTATAATTTGAATTCACGAAATATTGAAAAATTTCCCAATACTCGAGCACCAAAGAGCGACAGTGGGGCGAAATTGTGAGGCATAAAAGGGAAGAAAAAAACGCGTCGAGGGCACTTTTCAGGACAGTATCAACAGTCAGCACGTGCCGTTCGGATTTCGATTCGGATTCGGATTCGTATATTCAAAATACCGGATGCATCGTATCGAAGCGTACCTACTCAAGCACAATACCAGCAAAGGGAAACGATGATAGAAGGTTGAAATGCCGCACAGAGAATCCCGATGCATTATTCATAATTGAGCGCATGAGTTAGGAAAGCTTTGCTTGATACTCTGTATTTCACAGTCACCATAGAATGTCAGAATTAATTTGAACGCGTAATTGCGAGAAACTGACATATCTGTTTTACAATCTTACGACGAACAGTTTGAGATTTTACCGAGTTCTCAATTGAACCTGAATTTATATCCTCTTCCTCATTTTCGAGGTCGTATAATTTATATAATCCAGGATAAAGAGTATTATACAGCTATATGTATATAGATTTGCATCAAATCGGTTCAGCAACTAGTTAAGTCCGTTTTTCCCGCTTGATGGTTCGATTATCCAATTCATGGGCGCCTGAATTATAAATTCAGAACTGGCAAAAAGCACTCGTCAAGTTCTACCTGATCACCACCATCGATATTCATAAATTGTTCGTTCCGTTATAATATGATTGTAGATAAAGTACCGCCACTCCATTCCGACAGAAATGACGGTTCGATGGTTCGGACGCGATGAATCCGTGAAAAATGTGCCAAAAATGTTCGATCACGGAAAATTACACTCGTAATACACAGTGTTTTGTCGTTAGTTGAATTATCAATTTTTTTTTTATCTTACATGCATAAGTATTGACAGAAAAATATTTTTAAACATTTCATTACATCGGAATATCTGGATATACGACAAAGTATACAACATTTCACATTATTATTGACGTTTTGTTACGTAAAAGTATCATAACTAGCATAAGTAACGATTACCGTAGATGACTAGACGACGTACCTTAACATCTGTATACATTTTACACAACATCGACAGTACGTAGACTGTTTACTTTGAATTAATTGATGCTTAAAATTTGCTGCGAGGTACGCATATCGAGGAAAATGGTAATCGAAAATGCTCGTAGATTTTTGTTGGACGTCAAAACGAGATAATCCATCATACGTACATAACAAAAAAGCAAAACTTATCGAAAAGTTGTCAGAATAATTAAGGAAAAAAAAAAAGAAAATTAAATGTCTAAAAAAGACAGATTTCAATAAGAAAATGGATGTTTCTTTTTTTCTACAGGCATATTTTAAACAATCTCACTCCAAGTTATGAAAATAAAAGTATTTTCCAAGCTCGGCACAAAAAAAAAATTCTTCTCGATCCTTGTCGATCAGATAATCTCTATGTAAAAATTATTTAATCGCTACGCTAATTCCCTTTTAAAGGTGAAATAAAGAATGTAAAAAAAACAAATTTTGGGTCAAGGCTGTACGAGCCAACAACAGGAGTGGCCGAACGGCGATCCGCGATGTCCGGGATGTTTTGTGCGTGTAGAACGACGAGCGGACAGGTCGGTTTGTCCATTGTCGAGCTAAAGTGTCATAAATGTAATGAACACGAGCGATATCTATCTTTGTCCCCGGTGGGCCTCGTGGGCGTCGAGAGGTTGACCACAACCAGTCGTACAAGAAACGCTGAATCTGATAAAAACGGCATATTGTCCGAAAATTGCCAGATATAATTCAGGGCGTCCCTGCCGGCCGTCCCAATCCGCAAGAGTCGACAAAAAGCTCCCTGCGTAAAAAAGCTCCTCTCCTGAACGTTCTAATTTTTCCTTCCTCCTTTCGCAGCGTCCGCGAACTAAGTATACGGGCATATCTCTAAAGCTCCGGGAAAACACCGTGGCAATTTATACGTTGCGTCGAGGCGGTCAGTTCGCGAAGCTGACTGTAAGGCTGAATAATGGTGGATGGCGTAAGTGTTATAAGTAAGTTTGAAAATGAGGCTACAATTCGATTTTTCATTTTGTAATTCTTATTTTTTTTTTTTTTTTTTTTTTCTACGGAAATGTTTGAACTCTAGTTTTTGCCGTAAAAAATATTTCTCGAATCGTAGAATCTTTAAATCGAGTCTACGAGATGACTCGTTTCATATGCAACTTTTTTTCGTTATCTCATTCTCAACATCGGAACAGGCGAAAAAATACTTACCTACTTCAATTTCTTTGCAGATTTTTCCGAAATAATCGTAAGTAAGATCTTATACGGATACAATAATAGGCTTTTGCCTAGATCACAAGTTTTTATACCTTCTGTTCGAAATGGTGCAGGACTAAAGCCGACCTTCTAGTGTCTACGAAAATAAATGTGTTGTTCCTCAGCACAGTTTGACTGTACTATACAATCATTTTGGAATATTACAGTGAAGAAACTGGAATGTGTATTCTTTTCACATACGTTAGTCAGATGGGAAAGTGTCACATGTGGTGCGAGGCACCTCTAAGACTTGAGATAAGAGTCGTATTATGTACTTCAGGAGTTCTTGTTACTGTTTTTTTGTTTTCTTTCTTTACCATAAAATCTAATGTTCAAATCGCGTGACATCAAAAAAAAAAAAAAAGAGCAAACTATTTGCCAAATCGGAAACAGTCTAATAAATTAATATCTCTTCTCTAATATCCAGCTTGTATTCAAAGAGCAAAGGTTGTTCAGAAAATAAAGTGCTAATTTTTTTCATCTTAAACGGTGAAAATCGAAATCTCATTCTGTCCGAACTCTTACGAAAATCAAATATCTTTTTCCCCCCGTAATGAACGGTCAGTGAAACGAATATTTATAGGTTTGCTTAGCGCTGAGTTGACTGTTATTCTTCTGAGAAACCTATACGAAGAAAGCTAGGATCCGAATTTTTTTGTGTCCTAATTGTCAAGGGAAGATTCATTCAGACTTCCGTTACGATGTTCCAGTGCTTCTAACGAATTTCGCGTGTTGTTTTATACGTGCATATGTTATACCAAAATGCTTGCCGAAGTCGCGTAGCCACGTATAATCCAAAGTTGGTTCACCTGGATCGTTTCACACCGTCAGGATGCAAACATTATGGATTCGAGTCAGCGATTAACAGAGTTGCTTGCGCTTTGTAGCCATGATCAAGACTGGCTATTTGTAGACGGTGTGTAAGGTACGTAGAATGCGTTTCCGCTTCTGAATATTCATGCCGTTTACGCCGAACACCGAGACATTGTTATGCTAAGATCCTGCCGAGCTTTCCGTTAGCATATTTTGAAGATATTTTCGGCATATTTCATCCGGGATGGTTCTGGTCCCCGATTTGCATCGGTAGGCTCAATTACTTTGCTATAATTACGTTACTCCGTTTTACTCAGCTGCAGCTTAGAATTGGCGTTTCGTTTTGGTTTATGGCAAATGAAAGCACAGCTGGCTGGCAGTCGTCTCGAAGCGAAAATTCGCCCGTTTCGTTATCAGGCGTCGCTAAATTCCAGCAGGGTCTGGGACTTGAAATTCGACGTGCGTCACTCGAGTGTATAATTTATTTACCCGGCTTCTTTTATCGCGTGAAACGCTGGAACTTTCGCCAAGTCTCGAAGTTTGAATATCTCGAGGACGAACATTTCGTAGTCCCATTTCTTTCCATCCACATGTTGATGACATTTTGAAAGCCGATCGAGCGCCGCGGATGAGCGTAGTTTTGACAAGGGAAGTCTTGTTTTTCCTTGGGAATAACTTAACATAATCTTGTAAGCCTCGAGGCTCGATAAACTTGGAAGTTTATCGGTCGCGATACCGCAGTTTCACGTATATCACAGGTTATCAAAAAAGAATTTTTATCCCGTTTATATTTGAATAAATAAATTTTTATTCTATCCATCAAGTAATAACCAAAATTATCGTTTATTACTTACAAAGTTTGCTTTCGCCTTTTCTACGTTGATAAATAATCACCGGTCGACACAAATTTTGAGTCTGGGTTCTAAATGCCAAATCTTCATAAAGAAAAAGTAACTAAGCTGAACGAAAGAAATAAAAATTTGACATCTAGAACCCAGACTTAAAATTTGTGTTAATCACAGTTTTCAACGCGTCTGGTAATCTTTTCAGAATTTACATAGCCATACAACAATTACCCAGAAATTAAGTCTGTTATAATGTTACAATTATCATTAGAATTCTAATCGCTCTACGCTGCAGAATTTAGTCTTGCAATGTTTCCTCTCGCACAGACGGTGCTTTTCTGCACATCGGATCCTATCCATTGCCCGGCTTGTGTGACAATAAGTATAGTAAAGAAGAAATACAAACGGAGAATGAAAAGGGAGGAATTGACGTTAAATTTTCAAGTTTTATTGAACATCCGGATGAATCTCGTTTCACCGCGGTGGCAACATCTGTTGCTGAATTTTTAAATCGTTCGGGCCATTTCCATTATTCTGCACGGTGTGCGCGACGCTTTTATGTAGCTACCGATCGATTAAAAAACGGGGATCGCGAATCATATGACTACATAATTTACTCAGTTTCAATATTTGTATATTATTTCGTATTTGTGTTAATCAGAGTGTTCAAATCTCAATGATACTACAGATTGTTATTTTATATCATTTGAATCTGTCACGATATTAGACAAAAATCAGAGAATAGAACATGGTCAGGATCAAATAACCTAAAATTGCCACGGATTATCCTATACTTCTACTTCATGTAATATTATACGAATTAGAAAGTCGGAACCAAGGAGCATTTTCGTTTCGCGTGTTATTTTCATAACGATTCTTCAATTCGACGTTTATTGTTAGTCGATTTGAAAATATGTTGAGATTCGAACGGAGTAAAATTGACATAAAATGTACCACAGACGATGCTCATACATGTTTATGAAATATTTGCATAATAATGTCCACTAATTTCTTTGAATATTAAAATCAATGCTCACTGATTTCTCACAGTCGCAGATTTTCTTTCAAACAATTGTTCCTGCGACGAAATAAATATACTGAAACTGTAGTGGAATTTCGCGTGTAATTTCAAATACCAAACTTCACGGCCCCTAAGCGAGGGTTTAGAATTGAGATTTTTATTTATTCATTTGGCTCCAATCTGGAAGGCGGCCAAGTCAAAATTCAAAAAAGTCCAAACCAAAAACCACCCCAGTATGAATCAATGTCTGACGGGTGTACGTGGGATAGCCACGAAGGTTGAAGCCCGAGACATTTCATAAGTTTTTCGATATCAGATGCAACGCCCGGTATTTACGGCTACAGAAATACAAGTGCACAGCTACAGGCACAGAAAACGTACGTCGAGAAGTATATCCGGTGATAATAATGCGAGGCACGTCTCGACAATGGCCTCGCATAGATATCACAAGCTGTAATTACCTGTCCGATACAAAATTGATGTAAAACGAAAGCGATTCGTGGCTGGCCATTGCGGTTACCTTCTTGGTCAAAATCCGACGTCGAAGTAGCGAAACCCAGTGTATGGTAGAGCCTGCCTCTTACCTCTGGCAATACAAATGAGATATGAGAAGCTGTAGAAGAAGCATGTGAGCTACGACGTTTACGAAAATATGCAAACAAACAAACGTTACTTGGCTATACACGCTGGGTGAGAGTAAGAAATACAGAAGCACATTATGAATGCGATCGATGATCCACCAATTTTCGGACAAAATTTCAAGTTTGAAGTTTTAATCTAGCTGCAATTTAGATGTGCTATTCAGTGTACACTGAAATATGTAACACATTGATCATTTTTATCATACTTTCTAAGTGATCCTTTGGCCATCAATTTTTAGTGTTTCTGTGAAACTTTTTTTGTGTTATCATAGTCCTTCTGAATCCTTTCGAATACGAAATTGGTTTGAAGGCAGATCCTCGTGAACTGTAAAAGTATGTTTTTGACATTTTCAGTCCTATACATGCAACGGCCCAAAAAATGAATCGCCTAAATTTCTTTGCTTTATGAAAAAATCAATATTTTGCAGTGAAGTATCTCATCAAATTTTCAGACTGAGTTCAGAAGTGGGATCGTAATTGAATCTCGAATTTCCTGGATATATTCTATATTTGTGATATCGATTTAACCTCTCGAGTGCAGACTTATTTCAGGATCCATTTGACAGTAGAATACACGTTCGAGTGGTTCGAATTTGTACCACAATGCACTTGAACGGTTAATCGTGATCCCAATTTCAACTCATCCTTAATATTTCAAAATATTCTACAAGATAGATATTTACTTATACAACATTTTTTTGGATCTTTGCATACACAGGACTTGAAATTCGAGGATCAATAATGTTCAATCCGTAAATGTGATAGAATTGAACATGTCTTTCGTAAATGGTGAGACCTATATTTCTCAGAATTTAGAGAACTTCCACCGTCATACGTGTATCGAAACTTAACCCAATTTGCAACCAGATTGAAATCTTGACCCTAAAAATCTGATCTAAACTTACAGATTTTGGTGACACTGTCTTCCATTTTCGTCAACGTTTTTTAGATTTTGCCTATCAACACGTTGAATGTTAGGAGGTTGTCGAAATCCAAGACATCGAGTGTTCTTAAAAAATAAAAAAATAAAATACAAATTTCTTTACTACTTTCCAAGCAACCACCAGCATAATTTTCATATCCTACCATGCTAGAAAAGAACTCAATCCGCTGATGCGCTAGGTTGAATGGTGTCGAGATTAAAGCGGCGAGCGCCACGTCAAAGGCTTAGCTGGACTAGAACCAACGTAAGCATGAGAATGAATTATGGCTTCGAGCCATACATGCATTATGGAGTCCGGTAGTCCGCACACAGAGTCCTGAATCACACTGTAACTCCATCTACATACATACATATACCATCTGAAACACAGGGGATGTATGTAGTTATATAGGTACGTGAGCAAGGAGGGTGTGGACGTACAACCGCATAGTTCTGCGGGTAAACCGAGACAGAGGAACCATTTCCAGAGCGGATGGAAGAACGGGACTCGCGTCAAGGGGAGCCAATTGTTTCCTCCGCTATCTTCCGACCAGAATTCCACCCTTTTAGCATGCATTTAAATCGTCATCAAGGATAAAAACGATAAACGTACCCACACGTCCGAGGGAGTTGCCTCAACGTGTAACTTACGACTCGGTTTCTCCTGAAAAGACAGGCTTTGGTCACTCATGAGCTTTCACTCGGCCCCCAATAGCCACTTCACTTGCCGCCCGAGGTATTAAGTGCATTTGTCAACATCGCATTAAGGAATGGCTTTTCGTCCTTTCAACTAAATTCATGGTTCGCTGGACCAAAGCCGGCATACCAAACGGACGAAAGCTCAAGCTCGAACGCTATCTTACTCACGACATACTGAACAGCCAAAAAAATATCGGATGACCAGTCGATTTTGCTACGGAAGCAAACTCTTCCGTAGAATATGCGGGACGGGTAAGCGGGTTACGGCTGTCACTACGGACGCAAAGTTCGTTTGAATGGAGATACCAGTTTGGGATAATCCTAGTGGTATTTTGTACCGACTATGAACCATGCAAGTGGTTCGGCTAATCATTTTCGATTTGGTTACGTGTCGTAAGAATTATGAACTGTCGAAGTTCAGATTGACCATTTCGTCGAATGTCTTTAGTTCGAATAGTTAAATTTCCCAGTGGTTAGTAATTAAAAAATGAGTCAAAACCTGTGGAGTATTCGAAACAAGTCATTTCGAATGGTCGAACTTTTACAGCATATGCATGTGAAGGCTGGTAACCTTTGGAGTTTTGACCACTTAGAATTTCGTGCATTCGGAGTTTCCGCCTTCTTTACTTATCAATTTGGTTGAAATTCCTGTACAGATTTTCGACTTCTCTGAATTTCAAATTTCTGAGTGACCACCTGCTAGCCGAGAGTTTTACCATTCGAAATAACGACTCGCGATGTGACGGTCAGTCTGACTATTGAAAATTCAAAATTGAATATCGGAAATCCGTAACGAGCGATGAATCGCCACGATAGGTATTGAAAATTATTATCATACGTAATTCAAACCGCTAGGATTCACCACGGTACGTGAACACAGCCAACCTCGGAGTTTTACGTTATAAAAACCGTCTCTCGGTTGAAACGTGAATATCTCTCACCCGGATCTGTGACAGTCCCCGCAGATGATGCTAAGCATTTTTTCACCACGGTCGTCAGACCTACATATTCCCGGGGGTTCTTGCAGATTAAACGACCGTTCAACCCCTGGAATATCTGTGTAGTTGCTTGAACGTAATTTATACGCGTGTGTGAATAAATGTATACGCCTCGCGTTAGGGTGGCGTGAAAATTTTTGTATCTCCTTAGATTCCTCCGCCTCTCCCCAAGAGCGAAACGACCGTAACCTTGCGCCGCGATGTAATCCAATATATCTGAGACCAGCGATCAGCGACAAAAAAATGATTGCGACTGGTACGCGACATGATCCTTCGGCAGGCCTTCGCGATGATTCAGATATCTCGGCTATGCCTCTCTTTCGCTTTCGATCCTTTTCACCGGCACTATCTTTTGCGAAAGAGTTATGGACCGCTTGCCAAAACTCTGGATCCGCCACCGCCTTCGAGGTATACAGTGACGATACAGTCGGCGGTGGAGAAGAATTTTATAACCACCCGATACCGATACCCGCTTAGAAATTACACTTGGAATACGAAGCGAGGAGATCCGTCTAACGACTATCTGGCTCAAAGATAAGCTTTTTGCAGCCAGACCCGACTTCGTAGTCGGCTCAAAAAAAAAAAAAGAAATAAAAAAAAAGTAAGGGAAAGACCCAATCCAGAAGTTGGAAAGATACAGCCAGCCGGTGACCTTCGGTATTGTTGAACAATGGAAAAGACTATTTCGTCTACGCACGAACAGACGCTGTAATCTTCGTTTACACGAAGTAGGTACTCCTCGGCTACTTCGTACGAGTGTATATTATTTGCAGAGATGGTATCAAACCGGTGAGAATCACCAAGAAGTTCGCTTCTCCTTCTTCTTCTTCTTCTTCTTTTGATTTGTTTCTTCGAGACCAGCTTCTGGCATTTACGACAGATAAGACAACCGCAACTCGTGTGTCTGACTTTATTTCAAAGGACAATGCGACATTGAAATCCTTCGCTGAGAATCTACTTCGAAACTTTGAAGAAAACCCCAATATAACGAACACAGCAAGTTGCACACCAAGTTCTCCTCAGAATGGTCTTTTTATTTGATATTTTGAAAAAGCGACATCGATATATTCCATCGTGAGAACGAACAAGCAAGTTAGGTCCACGACTATCAAGTTTTACTCTAAACAAAAAAGTTGCGCGGTAAGACGAGCAGATTTCCACCAAAAAAACATGGCACTCTTCGCCCGAGATAAAGAGACTCGCGTTCCGGCGTTTAATCAGATGTTACGTAATAATGAGAATCCAGTTGCACTACCATATCATCTAAACGTCGTGACTCTTCAACTTTACAGACTTTCCTCCCACACCCAAGGCGAATGAAAATCTGATCTGATAGAAATGGTGAGACTAGAAGTCACGATCGATTGTTGCATGAACAAGCCAGCGTCGAAAAATCTACGTAGTGAACGACAGCTCGTGAATAACCCCAGGTTTCGACGGTTGATGGTTCGGTGAAGATAAAATCGGCGCGGCCTTTCAATTCATCCATTGTCTCATGAATATGCACACGAGCCCAAATGTCGAAAACCTCGACACGCGTAAATAACTCGCGGATTCGCGAGTCACTGATATATTATATTCCGCGTTACGAGGAGCAAGGCGGATGATGGATCCCTCCTCTGTTTATTAACCTGCGCCAGCGATATAAAGATTGATATAGGAGGCTTTTCTTCTCGGACCCGGAACTTTATCGACGCTTAACTGAGCGAGATTGCCGAATGAAACCGCGCCGCGCGGAAGCCAGGTAAGGGATCGGGGTGAAAATTATCGTTCATACCCAAACAGCGAGGGTGTCTATAGCCTCCGTGAATGAAGATATACCAGCGCGAAACCGGCACTGCGCGCCGAAGGTTTCGACCCCCTTTAAAGCTCCCGATGTTCTTTTGCTCCCTTCATTTCACCCCGGCTCAGCTGCGCGCTTTCGTGTGTTTCCATCCATTTTCGTAAACGTTCCAAGTACGTCCGGCCAATATCTCTCCAGTCTAGCTCCCCTTCTCGCGGAACAGAGGAAGCTTGAATAAGCGTTAATCGACGCGCCAGTCGACCGATCCTTCGTTCGTTCCCCCAGTTACACCATCCTTGTTGTCCCGGAATTCTCAAGCCGCGTTATTCGCGGCCTGATAACCCTTTTCGGATTCGCGCCAACTTCTTTTTTTCCAACTGGATCTTTTGCTGCGGGTTTTATCCCCTTTTGAAACGTTGCGACTTGGTCATGACGATTATTATTTGATGGTTGAAATATGGCAGTATGCCCTCTGGACGAAGAGGCTAGGAAAAGAAGAAAAATCCACTTGAGAATCTCCAGCGACGTTATTTGCACCGACGATAGCGATTATGAATGAAACAGCGTCCTGTTTTGAAGCTTGTATCGTTCGAATTTGCTCAAATTCATTTTTATTACATATAAGATGAAATTGTTAAACTCAAATTCACTGTGTCATTGGCGTGAATAACATCACTGAATGACGAAGGAAGCAGAAAAAAAAGTGAAAAAATCGTATCAATTGGATTACTGAAAAAACCTAATAATGTGGAATATTTCGGCAATTATTAACGCGAGCCCAAGTGTGAATTGCATAAACCTATGAATTGGCATTGCGTCAGCTTTGAAAATTTTACCTTTTTAAAATGCAAGTCCCATTGCCGAGGTCTCATTCAGAACGTATCCAAGATACATGACTGTGCGTAACGCAGAAAATGGATTGAAATTCAGAAGGATAAAATGACTGCGAGTAGAAGAAATAAGAAATAAAAATAGCAATTTAAGGGTGGATGGACAGGAGATGCTGGGGCGACGATGAGGATTAGGGTGGCAGCAGAGATGGCTGGTGACGTGCCGCAATTCCCGACAAGACAGTCGTGATTCGAATCCGGAGGAAAAGAAAAACAGCTGAGAGACCCTTCACCGCTCCGATCTCCTCGAAAAATTCTGTTGGCTCTCCGCCTCCGCGTCTTATATACCATGCAGCTCTGCGTATATCTATATACTCATTGAGGGTCGGTCGTCCCAATGCTCTTCTCTTTATCTTTCCAAGTTTTTTTTCTTCGCGACTGAAGTCGAGGCGAGAGTGATATATGTTTTCTACTTGCCTCACCTTCGTATTGAATTCACGGACAGGTGCTAATCGAATTGGGTTAGAAATTTCCCAAGCTTGCTAAGATTACATCCTGGCACCAAGGGAATTGGATTGATTTTACGATCTCACGGAGGAAATTTGGCGCGAAGTGCATGCGCGTGTATGCCGAGGACTCGGAAATGAAGGGAAAGGAAACAGGGAGAAGGGCAGGAATCAGCGGTCTTTAGATTTCCAACAATCTTGGTGACATCGGGAAGTATCGTAAAATCCAATATGGTTGATCAAAAAGAAAAAAATTGAAAAATGTAAATCGCAGTCAGTTTCCGCTTGATGCTGGGGTGACCGAACGGCGTATAACATAATTTATCTATTTTTGCTGGCTGCGCCCGTTTCGGAGCAAGTCTTTTCAAAGATCCTGTATTACGATCATTTCGCTTCGACCAACAATACGTTATATGATTTTTTCATAATTTTGAATACTTAAAGTATAATTTCCGGAATGATTTTTCGCCGAGATGCTGCGACACATAACTGTTTTTAACAGCAGAAAATTCAATGACTACCAGCATTTCCTTGAGATACGAAGATTTCTCTAAAAATACGTAAGTCGAAAACATTAAAATTACAAACAGAACGGTTGGAAATTTATAGATTTTACTCTTCGATGGCTGATTTTATTTAGAAAAGTATTCAACTAAAATTTACTCAAATACCATTCTTATCAAGCTGAAATCGTAAGACATTTAATCTTACAACAAAACATAAAATCCGTTACGTTAAGTGACGTTGCAGAAAATTATAGTCTTCGAACGAGGTATCGTATAGCGAAATTTAACGAATCTGCCTGATTTTTAACAATTCCGCAATAATTTGCAACGACGTATTGATACCCAACAATAAGCTTCTGTTTAAAGTCCCTGCATGTTCGGTTTTCGAATTTTTTAAGAGATTTCGTAGCTCAGGAATATAACAATTTGATACATTATACTCAACGTACGACCTTGTTCCGTAATAAATTGAATAACCAGTATCTAAATTCCAACTAATCAACCTCCTCCAACGACTCGGAATCGATCAGCTGAAAAGCTTTGCAGTTCTTGCAAGCTTGAACCGGCTGAAAAAAACGTTTCAGAAATTCTCAGTTCTCGAGCCTGAACCCCGTATCGAGACGTCCTCGTTAATCTTTCCCTGATGTTACTTCCACACGATGTACCATGTTGGAATCACTCGGAGCATGAAACGTGAAAAACCAAATATATGTACGATACGTGAAACGCTGGTTTCGACGGTAAAATATCGGCATAACGTTGTTTACAAATAGTTGCAGCGCAGCCTTCTATTCTCATTCCGCTAACGGAACCCGCCGTGTGATCTTCGGATGAAAATTTCTTTCGCCGAATCTAAGGACAGCGAAAACTTCGCATTTTCTGTTTTCTGCCGCGCGTCTTACGTTGCAGGGGGATAGATTTTAATCAGGTGGATATAAGAGTCCCCTAAACTAAGACGACCCCAAAGTCCCGCCTTCCTAATGGATTGCCACACGACGCTGCATCCTGCTTGACTCGACGCCATTTTCGTACCGAAATTTAGACCGAGAAAAATTTCATTTGTTATAGTAACTAGAAAAGTTCAGTAAAACAGGCATCGTTGAAAAAACTGTTTGAATATTGTTGGTATTACGAAAAACAAGGTACGCGTAACCATTTTGCGCTATTGTCGATCCTTTTTTGGTTACTACAACGCAAAATCATTTTCTTCGGTTTACTCGACTTTTTTAGTTAAACAAGGCCTTAACATCAATTTATCGTTGCACAAGCATTAAATTTTCGCAACAGTTACAAGAAAATATAGTAACAGTGATCGTAATGAGAAAGAAAAGTAACGGATACCAGACTTTCTGGTAACAGCTAGGAAACTAATTTTCATTTTGTACCTAGAACTATATTTTTCGATTGTGGTAAAATATGAAAATAGTTGAGGACCGAGCGGTAACCGGAACTAAAAATTTTACTCAGTATACCTCGAGATTGCGCGATTCTTGGCACGGCTGCAAGATTGGAACAGTTTTAACCAAGAATATAGCAATTGTATATTAGTGTGAAATAAACTGTTTTTTTCTTCTCATTTTTCACCGAATTTCTGACATCCCTTACTGGCACGCTTATTTCGAACGGTGTTTTCTACTCATTAGTGGAAATGTCAGGCAGAAATTCATGCAATTAGTGCTGAGTGCAACGTCTGCTGTAACGAAATTGCAGCTGTAACGATTCAGCTTGAAACTTAAGTAATGGTGCAACTTCGTCTGCAGGCTAAAATACGGGTCTGTTAATAATTATCCGTAATAATATAATATGTATTGTAGGTATTTATAATTCTTGTTCTGAGAGTTGCGACTTTGCGCTGCGTTGAAAAACTTCTTTACCCCGTTTTTCCACATTGGATTTCTGTAGTGGAATGAATACGCGCGCACATATAAATATATATGTATGTATTTATTTATGTTTGTAGGGACAAGAAACGATCCGTTATTTGTAACGTCGTGACTATTACTCTGCAGAACCTGACCCAACTTCGAAGGAACGTTGTGCTTGGGAAGTCGGAGATTTCGCCGTCGGATTAAAAGTTGATAAATTATAATGCCATAAAGTGTATTCAGCCGGGCTAGACGTTCTCCGCCTGGCGTTTTGGCACGATAACTTTTTTCTTCTCCCCTTTCCCTTGTTCATTGGATTTTCTTCATCGGAATAACAAGTGTATATAATATAAGGAAAGTTTAATGCAGCGCACAAATATCGACTTTCATCAAGCGATAAGCGGTATGAAAACAAATTACAGTACATGTCCTCAACTTGCGCATCCGGTAATTTGAACCTTGGTTGTTTGTACTTCAAACGCACTTTTTCAAGCGTGAGAACTCGTTTATTATCCTCCATTCGTTGGATCAACCCCCCATTCCAGGTATCGCGATAATCAATCGCAGTTGAATTTGTTCCTTGAAAACGTTGTTGCGTACAATATCCTGTGTAGCCGAAAAAAAATGGATATACAAATTAAAAAAGGAAACGAAAAATTTGTGAAAAACAAGCGGGAAAAGTGTTGTTTTTCATTTTTGGTGTTTGTCCAACTTTAGTTTACCGGTCATTTGACGTTTTGTGTGCACGAAACACATCGCAGCGGGAAGGCAAATAGCCAAATATTCACGCGCCCTCTGACCGGGCAGAGAGATAATATATGTAAATTCGAATGTTCGTCTTTTACATGTAGCGTGAAAAGCATCGCATGTAGGTACATACAACATACGCGTATAACACACGTAGCCGGGTACGCGTGAACATCATCCCATGCCAGAAAGTTGTTCCACCCTTGGCTGAAGTATTGCAGAAATTCGAAACTTTTATTACAATACCAGAAGCACACAAAGGAGAGAAGGGCACAATGCTTGCGGCGATAACGCGCTTCTATCAAACCTGGTGGTAAAAGCGTGGCGACGACGCCAACTTTCGAACGGAGACAGCCTGCAGCGATTGATGATAATAATCGCTGATAGTCGCAAGCCGAGCTTAGTTCGACAGCAAGTACGAGGCTTGCTCGAACATTTTGGAAAATTTTCATAACTCGTGTAATATTTGTGGGTAATTACGGTATTCGGATTTTTATCTTTTACAACGAAGAGACGAATTCACGCATTAGTTTGGACGAAAATTTTATAGCGACTAATTTGCGTTGGTTGGAACGTCGTAGCTTATTTACAGCGTATAAAACATTCGTGTTATACCGAGAGTTTGGCTTTAACTTCCACTTGGGTTGATCCCTTCAAAAAGTGTTGAAGCTTTACCTTTAATGTAATTACCCCCAAGTATATCGTATACTCAAAACAAACGGAAATTTTCAGCCGTTTCGTGATAAGGCTTGATAGTGCTATTATAGGCGCGCTTTTACACGAGAGAATTTCATCAAAATTTTAACTTCATAATACGATATGAGACTGTGTTTTTTATCACATGCATAAAAAAGTAATATCTAAATAAGTATTGCCGTTGGGTAATTCCAGAAATTATACTATAACGACTAAATTTGCAGTGGCAAATAAAAATTGAAATTCTGAAAAGTCTAATTCAATGTACATGTTAATTTTGCTCAAGTTGAGCAAAGGAAAAAAAATTAACCGCTATGTGGAAACCGACTAATAATCATCTTTTTTGAACAGCTTTGGGCGAGCTATATAAAATTCAGGTAAACATCACATGCATCGATGAAATTCCGTTTAGTCGGATTATTTTGTGAGAAAAAAGTTATGCTGCTGTAAGCGATGTGTAAGAATGTAATCACCATTTTATACGTCTGACGTGTTTCGTATTTTGTGTTTTCTACGCTGTTACACGTTGCAATTTTCTTGCGAAGAAAAGTACCTAACATGTAATTGCCTAACAAGAAATTACTAGCGAGCTCGGCAGAGCCAATAAGTGAAATTTTTTGTAACCAGGTTATTTTCTGGCTTCCATATCGTTTCAGGGTCGAATACACTGCAGTAAAAAAAAATATATATATATATATATATACAGACCTGCATATATATATATATATAATAAAATGCTTCCAAGTACCACGCGCCATATACGATACTAAATTGGCAGCTCTCGAATCAAGTGCAGGTCTGTTTCAAGTGAAACCAGGCTGCGTTTCATAGCGTAGAGATCAATTAAAAAAGCTTTTTAATTTTTTTCAGATTCATTCAAACAGAGCTGATGTAATAAAAGTATAAGAGATTTTCCCTAGTTGACTACAAACAGACTGAAATGTCTAAAGCAGCTTTTGTACCGTGATATTTTTCTACTCCGACGAACTGCTAAAAACAAGGTTAATACTTTTCGTAATCAACCGGGGTAAAAGATTACGTGGGCAAAGAGAAAGCAAAAAAAAACCCAGAGAAAAAGTTAAGTGCCTTTTCGTTGACGAGACGAAAATGTAGCGACTTTCACCGAATTCTGTATACACAGACTGACCAGATTTTCGATTGATAAAATCCCTACTTTTTTCACTGGAAACCAAAATTTAGCTCGATTCTGTATACCTATACTGTATGGGTGGTGTAAGGAGATAAAATTGTGTAATTCAATGTGCATGTAACGCAAACCGAATCTGTCCGTAAGATTTTTCCTATATAATGTTACAAGTTAAGTTTACACGTAAGTTTGCATGTAAGTATGACGTATTGTGATTTTGTGACAATAAATTTCGTCAAAAAATACCACAGAACAATCAGCGAAGTACTAACAGATTTGAAACACTACGCACAGCAATTTTAGCTCTAATTGAACGACGTTATTGTCATTTATTCCTATGTGTACTGTGCCAACTACTCACCGATTGTAATTTGTTGATCCTAGTCGTTCGGTTTTTTTTTCGGATTCAAAATGTTATCCGAAGAATGCATATTGGTTTGATAGTACGAGACATGACGTTTTCAATAATCAAACTTGTAAACTTGAAAATTAGTCGTCAAAAGTCAAAAGTCACCAGGTCAAGGACCTGGACAGCCAGAACTACGGAGCGCTTGTCCCTGAAGTCGAATTTCACCAGGTAGCGGGTCTGGAGCGCAGGAACCACGGAGCGCTTGTCCTGGAAGTCGAATTGCACCAGGAAGCGGGCCGGAAGCGGAGGATCCAGGAGATAGAGAAACCGGCACTCGAAATCTGCAGCGCGCGATTCTCATCCGTCCGTTCTACCGCGCGGTTGTTTCCAGACTGAGGAATTCGGCTAACTGATATTCGTCGTCGACGATTACTATAGATCGATGAAGTCAGAGAAAAAAAAATGTGGGTGACGTCACTTTCTGAACATCCGAACATCCAAACTTTGGTTTCGAACTTTAATACTATGTATGATGTATGATATGATGTACGATGTATATGATGTATGATGTATGATGATTGGTAGTCATAAGAAATCATTTGATATTACGGAAAGCTGCAATTTACAATAAAACACCTGTTGAAGAAACAAATTTCTCAATGCATAAGTGGATTAATTTTTTCATAGTGTTTCTTTGGATTACTTCCGATTCCTTCGATAAATTGTAATCTTGAGAAATTATATGAAATCACTTAGCCAAAGGTGAAATTTGTTTGCCAAGTAATATCCCGTAACCACTTTGAAATGAAAGCACCTAATCATGAAATATTGCAATCAAGCGTTGTTAGTTTTTTCCGGAATTAATGGCCCCTCGTATTTTGTTAATCCTGTCCATTCACCGCGCGATGTTTCGATTTGGTTGTGTAATCAAGTTCGTGTAATACCGGTATATGAAACATGCAAAATCAATATGTCGTCGATTAATTCCGAGCGCAAATAAGGCCTGACATTAGCGAATAATGACCTCACGGATCGTCGCTAAATTATTGTCACTCTACACGGGCGGGAAATAAAAAGCTCACGAGTTGAGAGGAGGACAATACTAACCAGATCTGGACAGCACACGATCAATCTAAAATTAGTTCCATTGTTCCCCTCGGTTATTGCATGAATAAATTGAAATCTACTTAACGAAGTTCACGCCCTTACTTTGTTGTTTAGCGAAAAAAATTACACTTTATAATAGAAAAGTTGAGTGAAGGTTTAATATTCAGATTCAACGAATAAAAAATATATGACAGAAAATCATTTATGTATTGAAAGCACAAGCACCAGTGAGTAAATGATGCGTGTATTTAGAGTGGACTTTTTTCGACATCCCAAATAGGCAATTAATTTGCAATTCAAGGCTTGGATCTTGAAGCAGTTTTATTTCACAACGCGAACAATATAGCGTGAAAAAAAAAAAAATAGTAGCAGCCCGAGCTTCAAAGAATTCATAAATCTCAGAATTTTTCACAAATTTTTCTACAGTTTGGTAAACGAGTTTTCGTTCTCACTTCATTTTGCTTCACTGTTACTCATTTTAAATACAATTCAGTCCGACATCCTCCACTCGAGTGTTTAAATTAACTTTTCTTACGTATAACCGTTTCTTTCTCACACATTTCGTCACTTGGAATTTTTTCTCGCACGACGATTTTTCCTGACATATTTTATTACAACATCTAAGAAACTCAACTGAACGATTGAGGACTAGAAATTCGATTAAAAGCTAAGCTCGTATATCCACCAAGTTAGATTACTTCATCACGTTTAATGTAACGTTTGTTCGCGAATCGATGAAGTAAATTTTCAGACAAGAACGGAAAGGTATTTCAAGATTCATAGCAAGGCTGTATTAATATTCTCTAAGATATTAGAGAAGATTTCGGTCGATTAAACTTTATTGTAGTAAGGCTAAGCCAAATTTGTTTTGCCAGACAGACATTGGACTCGGAATTCCGGGCACTTTGATGTCGTTTTTACAAAAACCGTATAATTTTTCACCGTGGATGTATTTCAGGGTAGAAACATGACGGCTGGGAAGTATAACGGAAAGTTTTGATGGCCGTGACCGCTGTTGCGCTGTCGCAACATGAGTCGGTTCACCTAATGGGAGGAGAAGAAAGTGGCCATTAACAAGTTGGGAGTATCGGGCCGGCGATACTTGCGTATTTGCGCGCCCGGCATCCCCTCTGAAAAATCGCTGACCATACTTTCGTGAATTTTTCAAATATACATCTCATGATAATCCACGCTGGAATTTTCCCATCCCTCTCGCCCTTAACGTTTCGCATCCGTCTTCCCTCGGGGAGAAACTTTCCGCGTTCCATAAGCGTAAGACTTTTGTCAACTTGACAAGCTCTGCAGGCTGAACTAATGTTGCGAGAAATCGGCGTGTGCGGGATGATAATTAATGCCAGAAGCAGAACTGAGGCAATTCCACCGAATCGAGATTCCCTCTTGCGTTGCCTTCGGCCGTCGAACCTAACAAGGCAAACAACCGGCTGCACTGTACGACTGAAACGCATGTACCGCTGGTTTAACCCCTGTTTCTGTGTACTGTTACGTAGCCTGCCATCAATTAATTCATCATAAATTTACACGGACTGTCCGACGTTTAATTAATAGAACCGTAATTCCGTCGCGGAAACTGATGACTGTTGAACTTCAGATATCAATTTTTTTCCTCTCAAGTATTATGAGTCCTGGAGGTTGTCGAACTTTGCTGTTTGAGCATAGAAAACCATATTTTACATGATCAATTCATAGGCACTAGGAAAATTTTTTAGCAAAACCCGCTTTATGCTTCTTTTTTTTTGGCTAAGTTAACTACGAAACTAATGCTACATTTTTTATATATTCTTCTCAAAGTCTAGTAAATCGACGACATTTACTGTATTGATTTTTCATTTCATATATTCACAGCACATTCCAACGAAAATGGCACGTTTTGCAAAGACAACAGTATTTCATAAAGTTAAATTGGATTAACGGTGTGCCTTCAACCTCATGACAATCAACCGGTTTTGCTGAAAAATGCACCCCGCGATCCGTGATGTTTGATGTTTTAAACAGTAAAAACAAACTATGAATTTTTCGAAACCGTCAGAATTTACAGTGGGTAGTCAAAAATTACTGCTGCACTCCGTCTCACATGAGCTAGAAGAGTTCTCAAGAATTTGTTGAGGTTCCAGAAACTGGAACCACGATGTAAAACTACTACAGACACTGACATGACCATAGTTATGTCAGCACGATGTTTCATGGCGGATTTCTTTCCAGAGTATATTTATAAGTAACGCAGCTGGCTGTTGGTATAGTACAAATTCTTAACTCACCGATCGTAGTCAGCACCGTAAGAGAATACAGGAATGCTTTTGCGAAATTCCATTCGTAGTCAGGCACCCTTCGCTCTGTGACGCCGTCATGTTTGTGCGCCGGAGCTGAAGAACCGGCGCTTTGGGAGGCCATCATGTCTTCCATTATCCTTTTCACAAGCTGATCCTGGAACCTTGCGATCTCTTGTGCTGCTAGTCGTGTCCAGTTTTCACGGTACAGGATGTTCAGGTTCTCCGTAATGTCCCACATGTTTTCCACCGTTCTCGAACGCGCCTCGTGACTGACCTGAAAACACACGGGAGGTATAAACGAGGTGCATAAACTGTTTGTGTAAAAGAGAATTTGGAAAAGCTCGACCTTTTCACTCAAAGTTACGATCAGTTGCACGTTTAATCATCTGGTGAATGTTGTATTAGCAAAAGAAATAAATAAAAAGGATTTGCGATGTTGTGAAAACAATTTCGAGCTTGCACTGTACAGAGTATAAGAACCAGATTCTTGGGATTCATTTACGAAACATTGTACTCTGGTTTCGGCTCCGACACCTTCGCTGGGTTGGGTTGTTTTCGAACCCCAGTACTCAATTTGTCGTTCTATATTTATCCGCTGGATCGTCGTAAAGGAGATTTAGCACCGATCCAACGGATTTGGCAACCCCTTTTCTCCTTGAACTCGTCGACAATAGACACTAAAGTCTCTTCTCAAGCTTTGCCATTACGATTGAAAGACTCTCCTCGACAATCGTCGTACTCGACCACAATAGGCGGAACAAGATAGGACTGATCGTACGAAAATAGAGTCCAATAAGGAAATGGGTCTAGACGTAATCTCGTGTCCTTGATGAATTGATTTAGGCGTATTGTTATTTGAGATGTAAGGATCTTGTGCAGAGTGACAGGTGGAAAAACTGCTTTTTCTATGTTAATTATTTTCAATGTTGAACACGCGTCTCACGTCCTTCGATAAGGAATTTTCATTTCTCAAATTCACACGGATACGCGAAATTAAGTGTCGTGCCGACGGCTTTACGGATTTAAAGTGCTGTTGAAAAATCCGATATCGGGCCAGTTAATTCAACTGAAATCCTTGTCACTTAAGCTGAGCGTAATCAAGATACACCGAATGATTTATAGGTCTGCTGGAATCCGCGGCGTCCACGTGCTTTAGCAACGCGTTGAAGTTCACATCGGATTCAAGCGCAAGTTGATTGCTCAATTCAAGCTAATTTTAACGAAAATAACAAGCACTGAAGTGCGAGAAAGTTGATATGAGAATGAAAAATGATCAGTACGACAAAAATCATTTTTGAACAAGAATGAAACCAAAATCTCCGCTGTTAACAAAAAATCAGCTTATCAGAACATGTAACAATTCGATTAAAAATAAAGATTGAGCATGGTGCTGTATTGCCCAAAAAAAGGAATTCTTTCTCTTGAAAACTTGATAGTTTATACCGAAATTCAAGCTCTGGTAGAATCTGATGGAATGTAACGTTTTTTTTTTAAGGGGACAAATTAAATACGACGAAAATCACTCGGTCTACACATTTCACCGCAAGTGCCTAAAAATTCTAACCACATTCAAAGCCTTTCCTGAGGTAATAAATACTTGTAACCCAAGTGCACGTGAAAAAACAGTCATCCGACTACAATAGAGAATTTCACGGTGTGCGAGGTGCCCGAAATGTGACGAAGCGATAGATTCCGAGTATTCGTAAAAAAGTGAGATAACCAAGGAAAAGTGACTGACCTGCTTGAACCACACAGTGGTGTTTCGTCTCATGGGTTGGTTGTTGTTGGCGATAGTCGTGGCCAATGTTCGTTGGTGCAGACTTTCGCTGCCGCCCTCAATGGCGAGGAAAATGAAGCTACCGAGAAGCGTGTAGGCGACGAGAAGTGCGCATATTCCAAGATTAATGACAAATCCCTTGAGAAATGAATGATGACTAGCCTTGTCCGGCACACCGCCAAAGCATAGACACTTTATCGGCCTCTGTTGAGATTGCGGAAGTTCGGCTTCCCTTTTTAACGACGAAGTGTTTCCGTTATTGGCAGCCTTGAACCCCTCGTACGCCCGGTAATGTCGGCTTGTATCTTTTTCCATTTTTATCAACCTCCGCTCTCACATTTGTCCCAAATGCTCCGCCGCCAGCCGACTGACGCAGATATTCCGCCTCCCTTTAACGTGTAGCATTTATCGCGGAGTAACTCTAATCTCTAGCCGCTTTTCTCTGACTCCGCGACACCGTTGCAATAAATTCCGCCATTTTCCACGTAAAATTGTTCGCGGAAAGCCGCTCTCTCCTCCGGCGAGATCGCAGACCACGGCATGTTTACCTTCCCACCAAATTTCGTAACCGCGATCATTCCTCGCTGTTCTCCAATCGCGCCAAGCAAGTATACGTTGTCGATACCTCCTCGGATGCACTCGAGATATTTTATGCCTGGTACCCGTTTATCTCCATCCGCCGAGGGTGTCGAGAGCCCAATTTTCCTTTACGGCCAATTTCACATCGCCCCGAATACAGGGTGGAATACAGGGGTGATTAGTATGGGCTGAGGCGAGCCAGTAATTTGCTTATATCTTCCTAAACCCTAAAATTGGTTCCCGCCTTGGGCCAGTGGTTCTTTTTTTTTACCCACTTTCCGGCCCTCTTCAAGAGTATCTAAGAAAGGCGGTCGGCACTCAGCGTCTTCCTGCTTCCGGCGCTCGGTGGTGTTCCAGTCTGTAAAAAAAAAAGAAGAGGAAAATGTAATTATTTTTAAGCAGGTTTACTTTCAATTATTTTTAATTCTTCACCCTCAAAAGCAGCGTTTCGCGTGTAACGTTAAATCGATACTACCTACTGCAGATATGCCCGCGTAACTACGTTCACAAACAAGAATCGTAATTGCGAGGGCTCTCTTTCTCTCGATAAACGAGACCAGTGTTAAGTTCCACGACGTGTCAGAAACTCGGTTACTATTTCCGATGCGTTAATTAATATTTGGAGGGTAGAAGTTGATCAACTGATCGCGTGCTCAACGGTAGCTTCGAAAGCAATAATTGCTTATCTTCTGGATCACTCGCCAAAGTCCATAGCTACTATTTCGGTGCCAATATTCCCGGGTTCATTCAACCTTCCGTTAGCCAAAATTACGCTTTTGAAGGGCCGGCAATAATCATCTCGCTGCCCGATACGCTTCAATGCAATGCGGTGGTGTAATGAACTTTTTTTTTTTAATTTCACGTGGTCAACGCAGTTGTATCCAGTTTCTACATCTATTGGTTTTTCTATATATTTCTTTCACCACTAGTGTCGTGGCAATTTTTTTTATAGTTATTCCAGCTGACACATTTCTCCGCTAAAATTTTAATACCATGTCAAATTTTTGTCATTTCTGAAGCAAGCGTTTCATCTCTGGCCAACTTCAATGGGGCCGGAAATCCTCAGTCGCAAGCAATTTTCATTTTGTAAATATCCTCCGGGATACTTTGTGATAACCTAATGATTGTGTTGGCCATGAAGGATGGAATATATGATAAATTTTCGAAACTTCGACAAAGCTTTTCGTACCGCTAGTTTCGTTTTTCGTATTTATATAACGTATACAAACCAACGGGGCAAACATAGGCATTGGATTCTTTGTGCCAAATTATATGTATATTTCTGATTCATTACCTTAATTGATAGTTGTGATCCTCAAACACTCCGTTACTCTATATTGCCCTCGACACTGAACAAAGTGCAGGCTTTCCGCATTTGTGAAAATAAAAATATCCCAGTTGTAACGATTCTACGCCCCTCTGGGAACATTTTCTCGGATTAGTGTAAACCCGAAAATTATCCAACACTGAATATCCGGTAAATATTTGAGCTCGAATTACATGAAATAGGTTTTATTCAGGCGAGTGCAAAGGCGTAAGTCGAACGAGCAGGTAAATACAGATTTCAAATTGTGTCGACACATACAAAATCGAATAAATATTTTTCTGCAAATACATGACACACTCGATAATAATTGGAATGAATTTCAAAAGCAGATTGTGTAAAGTGGAGAGTTTCTTCGTCATTTTTTTAGTCATTTTTCACCTTCAGAGAATAGTATACATCGATAAAACGTAACTTTCTTAATACGAAAAACGTGTTTTTTCATCCAAACATTAATATGAACGAAAAAATGACTGAACTATTTCAAATATCGACTGTCGAACGGTCGCTGAAATTGAGGTCAGTTAATTAGAACTAGATTCATCTGTTAAAAGGTTGAAATTCACTGATAGACACGAAAACCAGCGAGTGAAATTTGTGAGCTTCGCTGCGAGCTTTCAGATTCCGGGAATTGCGATCATGCATGGTATGAAAACATAATTTCTTCCCAGCAGGGTGCGCTAGAATAATATGTCGTTAATTTTTCGAAATCACCAATTTTTCGAAATTACATTCTTTCAATAATATCACCGCATGAAAACTGTATACGTCCTTATCTAGGGTGACTACACGAATTGGTGTTTTCTTTTCTTTTTTTTTGTTTATTTTATTTCTTTTTGTTTATGTTTTTCAGCGTGCCTGGAGATCGGGTTGTGCTTGACGCAGTTCACAGGTAGGTGAAGACTACTGCATGGGAAATAAACAGTGCAGGAGGAAAGAAAAATGCAATTGTTATTCCCAACGGGATAGTTGCATACTAGTATAAACAGGATGAAACATGCAAGTCGAGCTTCAGCTCTCCACGAATTTCAACTGAATTTATTTCCCGGCTCGCGACGATCGCAAAGCTTCATTTTACTTCTGTTGTTGTTTTTGCTGAAAAATTCACCCCTCGTAATCTCGTATTCTAATTCGCGCTCCACTCACTTCCACTTTAAGACCCTGACGAAGGTTTGAGTGGCTGCTCGCTACCCGCGTATGATGGACAAACAACGGAGTGTCCTCGGTGATTTCGTTTTTAGAATTTAAATTTCAGGCACAGTCTGCAACCAACGTTGCGTCGAGTTTCGAGAAATCGTTTGGTCAACCGAATCGAGATGAATCAATGATTCGAAAGGTTTTCAGTCTGCACACAGGTTTATTTTGTCGAACATGTTTATTCAGTTTACGCAGTTAAAATAAACATATTTTTCTGAATTCGTATGCAACAAAATGATTTTAGTTAAATATTAACTTATTGAATACTTCACGTGTCCTAAATGGCAAAATTTTTCTTCCATATAATCGAAATTTACTTTAACCCATTAAATTTTTTTTTTTCAAGCAAGTAAATTTCCTCGTAAGCTTGTATTCAAATATATCTTTCATTCCTGAGTATGGTCAATGATTGGTTGCAAAGTGACTAGGAGTTAGCAAATAGTGACAATGATACATATGGTTAAAGTATATAACCTGAATTGCATAAATCCAGACGGATTTACCCTAACTCAGAGAAAAATTTCAATAACTTTTTCGAATTAGTTTGTCCAACAGCATGTTGCAGTATAAAAATATTTGGGTTACGCAAACATTCTGGGTTCAACTCCGCGTGAAAACTGTTCTGGAGTATACGAAAATTAAAAATGATATCAAACATGGTGTCGGCTGATTGCAAGGTAAAATAAATAATTTCTTTGATTCGCGTAAGTTTTCTTCCTCTTCTAAGCAAAGCAAAAAATGTTGAGAATCTTTAACGTATATTTGTTCGACTGTGTAGCAATGTTAAAATTTGTTCGATTCAACCAAACGTCGTTTGAATAGATTGAACTTTCCTCTTGAGTGCACTGTTGAATTGCCTGCGTAAAATTTCTCGAAAATAACCGGATATACATCCCCTCTACGCATGATATTCCTCCCCCGAACGCCGCAACGCGATGTCAAAACATACGCATCATTCGAGCCAAGTTCCGCGGAGGCATCGTTCCATTTTTATTCGAACGCAGATCGAACAACTTTTTGGAATAGGGGCCGCCACCTGTCACCCATAAATGCATAGCGTATGAGATGAGATCTCGTTTTACTCGTCAACCTCGCAGCCTCGCCGAGTGGATCAGCCACTCGAGTCGGCAGGGTTGCAGGCCGATTTCAAATCCGTATACATACAATCCGAATGATGTTTGAATTAGAATTTCGAAGACGTCATGCGCAGAGTGTCGCCAGAGTTCCGTTCGAAGTAGCCTAAGACTTTTCGCCGAAGGGGATGTGCGAGGGAAATCGATTAAGCGAACGAAGGGCTTCGAGACGGGGACCTTTTCTTTCTCATCTCGCTTCCTCCCCCCCCCATTCTGCCAACTTTTTTTCACCACACTGACCAGAAGTTGTTCGCGACTCGTATTGAGAAACTGGGGCAACCTAGACCGCAACAAACATCCCTCCAGTCCTCTTTCCTCTTTCCTCTTTGGCTCTTTTCCGTCCCTCCGGTCCCTTGTTCCACTCCTCTGTGTGCTTTTCTTTTTGTCTCTATCGCTCCGCTCGCTGGTCTCTGAAATGAACCTCAAACTGTGACTCGAGGGTGTGGGGTGGATATTCTTCCGTGGTGCGCAGACTGTATTAGCGAGATGTAAAACGAGGTAAAACGAATGAATTCGACTCTGAATGCGAATGTGAATGATAATAATAACCGTAATTAAACCTTCTGCCTCTTTCTGCCCACCTCTTCCTGAAGCTTCAACAGACGGTTGGACATTTTCCGAAATTATGTGTAATCCTCGGTGTATTACAGGACTTGGCTTACGTTATTATACCAGCTGTCTTTGAAATTATACTTTCGTCGTGCAGGCTTACCTACCCCTGTAAAACTGTCACAGTGGGATAATTATTAAAAGCTGTTTTTACTAGGCAAACGAGATGAATTCTGCCGAGATCCTCGGCTACTGGATTTCTTTCACCGTTTACCCTTGTCTTTTTTCATTTGATCAAGCAAATTCTCTTGCATCAAAATTGTTACGAGTCGACTTGCGAATTTCCCAACATTTTTCTTTTCACTTCCACACACATTTTCTAGATGATTTTTTGCAAGAAAAAAAAAACTTAATAATTCTCTCAAGCATGATTCAATGTTCTTTCATCGCTTGTTGGTACATTTGCGATCTCTACTATACCTCGTCATAATTATCCTGATAAGCTTCGCAAACAATCGCAACTTCATAAAAAATTTACGTTGTAATGAACAATGAAGTCACGTTGGACGGTAAAATTTTGGATGCCGCATTCGCAGAATGACTGGAGATAGCTAACGGAACAAACTCCCATAAGACTCAAACGGTCACTGCAGTCGTTCAGACGGATAATTAAATAGGAAATTCCTTTGTTACATCCTCGATCTCCTCTGCCCCTACCCACTAGTTTTATCTTTTTTATTACCTCTTAATTTAATACATTTATATTTTATATTTTTATCTTTTACTTTTATTTTTGCGTCTCCGTATGCATTGCATGCATACGGCTCTCTTTATCACCTTTTTATAACTTCTGGAAATGAACACGTGCAACGGATAGATCCGTATGGGTCTATCTCAAGTGTCTGTCTGGGCAATATTGGCCCGAACATTAAAATAAGGATATCTTTATTATATACAAACATAAAACGGAAATTCCTACCCGCACGTGTGGTAAAGGCGGGATAGTTAATGATAAAGTCTCATGCTACACCGTACCCGATGGGCGGGGGTAGTCTTGACGAATAGAAAAACTCAAAATTTTATCAGGCCCTCCTGATTGGTCCAGCATCCCTTAAGGATACTGGTAACCAATCAGGAAGTAGTTCAGACAAGACCACCCGAATCTTTTAAAAGAGAGTAGTCAATGAGTAGTCAATGGGTAGTCAAAACGGTAGTCGATCAGTAGTCAGTCAGCTTTTAAGAAGAAGTCTTTCTCTCAGTTTTCATTACAAAATCCAATCACGTCAAGCGCTGAGCGAACTCCGCGTTATTTTACTCAAACACAAACTTCCTTTCTACCATAGTACATAACTAACCTCATTTTTATCGAATAAACGTATAATTGTAATTAAACCCATATCGAGTGTAAACCAGTCATTTAATACCGTATACCTCCTCGCCGAGCACGCAGAGCCGCCCCACAGAGCCCGAAAATCAACTGCTAACAACAAAGGTAAGTGACCATTTTTACATCAAAGCCAGTTTAATTAAGGGGGGAACGGTGTCAACAAATTCAAATAATATATCCGGAAAATTTAGTCTCAACTAAGCGTTATACGCATCGAGTGGTTTGGTCTTCAGCCAACCCAGCTCATAACAGTGGTAACAGCGGTGCGGATCGAATTTAGCTAAAAATCGGAATTTTTTTTTTTTTTTTATTATTACGATTTCAATTTTTCTTTTCATGAGTATTGAAACTCATTGGTGACAGCAAAGCCTATTTATTTTAAAATCATGCCGATAACGCGAAGTAAGGACAATGAAACCGGAAAGCCTACTCCACTTACGGAAACAGAATTATTAGCTTACACGGAACAAGTGAATAAAGAAAAACGGCTATTAGATTTAGATCGTGAAAAAATTGCTAGTACATCACAACAGTTTAAGGCAACAGAAGCTGCATACAATGATCAAATTAACGCCTTGCAAAATAGGTTACGAAAAGCTGAAGAAGTGGTAGAATTACGGTCAGCAGATTTAGCTAAAAAACAAGAAGAACAAATTAAGAAACGAGAGAATGAGCTGCGAGAAAAATTAGAACGGGAATTTTTAGTCAAACAATTAGAAATACAAAAACATTTAGATAAGGAACGCGAAGAACGCGTTCAAGCACAGAGACAATTAGAGGAAGCGCGGTCAAATCAAAAATCATTAGATAAACAAACTGAATCAGAAATTAGGATAGAGACAGTGTCCGAAAAAACCGAACAGACGGTCATAAATACTAATAAAACATTATCTCAAACTCCCGAATCAAGAGAAGAAACAACAAATATGCAAATAGACGTAAACGATAGTTCGCATTGTAGCAATCCTATTCAAGATTTGGAAACAGTTGAAGATCCTCAGATATTATTAGAAAAATGCGAAAAAGAATTTTTAAGAGAACAGGCTGAAATTCAGAAACAAATCGAAGAACTTAAAGACAGAAAATTAAAACGGAAAACTATGAATCCTCAAATGTTGCTATTAGCTGAGCGGAAAAAGGAATACCAAAGGAAGAAAACAGAAATGCAAAAATTATTAGAAGATTTACAAAAGGAGGAAGAACGCGAAATTGCGAAATTAGAAGTAAAATCAATAAAACCCAAGGAAAGCGTTCCAAATTCAGATGTCAGTATAAAGGAAGAATTAGCAAATTTAAAGGAAATATTAAAAACAGTCAATACGGGTGCAATGGAACATCCGCAAAATTATATAGAACCTATTACGGCAGAACAATCAATTCCGATGAGTGCAATTTTGGCAGGAGTACCATCTTTTGACGGAGAAAATGTAGCTTTCCCACTGTTTGTCCGAGCATGTAGACGAGCAAAAGGTGTGATTGCACCCAGGTTAGAAAAACAGTTGGTTAGGAACATTAAAGCAAAGCTAAAAGATAAAGCGTACATTGTAGTAGAGGATCAAACCTTTGACACGCTCGAATCATTCCTAGACAAATTATCGTCAGTTTTCACACCTTCTCGATCAGTAAATTTCTACCGCGGAGAACTAGCTAGAATATTCAAGGGACCGAGTGAACATATCATTGAATACATTGGCCGAATTAAAGATCTCAAAACTTCAATTCTCGAATGTGAACGACGTGCAAACGGTAGCATAGATGAGGAAACAGAGAAATCCATAGAATCTGAAACATTAAAAGGCTTCATAGAGGGTCTGCCAACAGAATTTAGCACAGGGCTATATTTGAAGGGATACACTTCCCTTCCCGAAGCATTTGACGGAGCTATAGATTTGGGTAAACGATTCGATATGGAAAAAATAAGAGAAAGCGCGCTACAAACTAACTTTCTAGCATCACTGAAATGCCGTATATGTGGGCGAAATAATCATAACACAATAAATTGTCGTTTTAAACGGGAAAACCAACCCCTAAACGAAAGGGAGAATAACGGAAACAATGGCAACAACAGATTTGACAACAGGCGCGAAGTCCCGATACAAAATCAGCCTCGAAATACCCAGAGATTTGACAATGACAATAATAGATTTGAAAATAGGCGTGAAATTCCGATACAAAACCTACCTCAAAATAGCCAGAACAATGAACGGGAAAGCAACTCCACTAATGGGAGCTTACCATCTTGCAGGTACTGTAAAAGAACAGGTCATACAATAGAAGTATGTCGTAAACTGCAGTATCGCCGAAATGTTGAGGGAAATACCAGTAATCAAAACTCGGGAAACGGCCAGGGACCCTCGGTAACACAAAGCGGACCCCGGGGGGTCAACCAAACCCAAACAGCCATGATTACTCAGGAGGTACAAGAGTCCGCGTCGCAACAATAAAATTAAAAATCACTGATCAAGTACCTACAATAAAAATAAAATCTAAGGACTTGATAGACGAAATAAACGTAATGATAGATACGGGATCGGAGCCGAATCTTTTAAAAGTAGGAAATCTTTCATCATTGAATAATATTGATATGAATAATGTGTTGCAATTGAGAGGAATAACAGATAATTACGTTCACACCTTAGGATGTGTCAAAATTGAAATATCTGGAATGCCCGTTTACTTTCATGTCGTCAGTAATAATTTCCCAATTCCTCAAGCCGGCATACTGGGAACAAATTTCTTTCAATCCCAAAAAGCAACAATTAATTATGCTCAGGAATTAGTCGAAATAAACGACTTAGTATTTTATTTCATTACGCGAGAGGTAGTTACAATTCCCGCGCGTTCAAATGCTCCATTCTATATAAAAATAAAAAATAAGGACGTAAACGAAGGTTACGTACCAAGATTTACTGTAAAAGAGGGAGTATTCTTAGGAGAAGCGTTAGTTAGAAACGATAACGGAAAAGCGCATATTCGAATAATTAATTCTACGGATGAGGAGATAGAATTGCTTGTACCGACCATAAGTTTGCTACCTAGCGAGGGCGCGATACCGCTGCACGATTCAACCTTAGGGCTTGACTTGCAGGAAAATTGCGTGAGTGATTTAGCAAATCCTCTAGTGAGAAATGGAATTTCTGAGTCAAACCTTTCCTTAGGGCAGGGAAATGACGATAGAATAGGTCAACAAGGTTTGTTTTCAAATCCAGAATTAATTTCAAAAAGAAATAACCGAAATAATAAGAGCATCCAAAATGATCATCGCATTCAAAATAATAAGAGCATCCAAAATGATCATTGCATTCAAAACTTTCAAAGAATTCGAAAAATTAATAAAATCGACGTAAAAACACGTTATAACGAAATATTAGAGTTATTAAGACTCGAACACTTGAACGATGAAGAAAAAGAAAGTATACATCGTTTAATATATGAAAACCAAGACAGGTTTCATATTCCCGGTGAGCTATTAGGAGCCACAAATGTTATAGAACACGAAATAAATACAATTGACGAACAACCAATAAATATTAAACAATATAGATTCCCGCCAATTCATAAAGATGAAATAAATAGGCAGGTAAAAGATTTATTAAATAATGACATTATTAAACCGTCATTATCTCCATATAATTCTCCATTATGGATTGTACCGAAGAAGGACGATTCCAAGGGTAATAAACGCTGGAGAATGGTTATAGATTACCGAAATTTAAATGAGAAGACAGTAGGAGACGCCTACCCGCTACCGAATATAACAGAAATTTTAGATCAATTGGGCAGTGCAAAATACTTTTCAATATTCGATTTGGCCTCGGGTTTTCACCAAATCAAAATGAAAGAAATCGATGCAACTAAAACAGCATTTTCAACGCCGTATGGTCATTTCGAGTTTCAAAGAATGCCGTTTGGTCTGAAGAACGCTCCAGCAACGTTTCAAAGGTTGATGGACCATGTTTTACGGGGTTTACAGGGTATAGAACTATTTGTTTACCTCGATGACATAGTAATATACTCAAGCTCTCTCAAGGAACACGAGAATAAATTCAATTCATTAATGATCAAATTAAGAAATGCGAATTTAAAACTTCAACCAGATAAATGTGAATTTTTAAAGAAAGAAGTAGTTTATTTAGGGCACATAATCAGTGAGGACGGTGTTAAACCCGACCCAAAGAAAATCATAGCAGTAAAAGAATTCCCAAAACCCAAGAACGCAAAGAATATAAAACAATTCTTAGGTCTAATTGGTTACTATCGACGCTTTGTACCGAATTTCTCTAAAATAGCAAAACCTTTGACGGAACTTTTGAAAAAAGATGTTAAATTTCTCTGGACGGACACACAACAAAACGCCTTCAATCAATTACGAGATAAACTGTGCGAAAATCCAATACTTCAATATCCTGATTTTACCAAACCCTTTATAGTAACAACAGATGCATCAGGATTCGCAATAGGAGGTGTATTAAGTCAAGGAACAGTCGGAAAAGATTTGCCGATAGCTTATACATCTAGATTATTAAACCAAGCAGAAAGAAATTACTCAACGATTGAAAAAGAATTATTGGCAATAGTCTACGCGGTAAATTATTTCAGACCATATTTATATGGAAAGAAATTCAAATTGGTCACAGATCATAGACCTTTAATTTGGTTGCACTCAGTCAAAGATCCAATGTCGAGACTCGTACGGTGGAGATTAAAACTCGCGGAATATGAATATAGCTGGGAATACAAACCTGGAAAAATAAACGCGAATGCCGACGCATTATCTAGAAATCCAGTGCTAAGCGAGACACAAGTATTAGCAATCAAACAACAGCTCGTGGATAAGATGCAAAAGCCGAGGGAGAACACTAAACTAATTTCAGGGGATTTATTTACAGTAGATGAAAGTTACTCGTTAGTTCATTGCGTAGCAGAAGATCTTTGTATGAACGCAGGTATAGCTCGCGAATTCAAAACACGTTTCGGAAATATTGGTCGTTTGAAGTCTCAGAAAAAATCTGTTGGTGACGTAGCTTTTCTAAAAGATGGTAATAGATACATATTTTATTTAATAACGAAAAAGGAAAGTAACGAAAAACCAACATTAAAATCATTAGAACAAAGTCTGATATCACTAAGAAGTTTATGTGAAAATTTGAACTGTTATAAAATCGCTATGCCTAAGATAGGCAGTGGTTTAGATAAATTGCCATGGGAAAAGATAAAAGAAAAAATCGATATCCTTTTCGCAGAACCATTTGAAGTACTTATATATGCCAATAAGAAAACTGAAACATCCAAAATATATAGGCTACAGGGTCAAGGACCTTCAGGTAATAAATCATACCACGAGGGCAGTCCATCGCGAGAAGATAGTGTAACAGCTGGCCCAGGCGTAGAAAAGGATAGAAAATCAGAAGACCCAAGTATTCAGAATACAGAAAATGCAGGTCGTAAACTTCGAGACAGACAGACCATAAGAGCACCAGACAGATACACAGACAATTTTAAAACGCGCAAACTAAGAACTAAAACACATATCAATGCAGAAGATATTTTAAACGATTTTAATCTTTTTTACAATGAAAACCAAGAGCAATCTAAAAGTACAATAAATGATGAAATCCTAGAAACTATCAATACGAATAATAATATACAAGACGCAAAAGTTCACAAATCTATCGAAAACGAAAGGGCGGAAATCATGAATAGCCCTATTGAATATTCTGATGGTGAATCTGATAAGGATACAGGATCATCCGCAGACGGCGAAATAGAAATGGTAGAACTTGAATCAGATCAGGAAGAACCACAAAATAACCTAAAATTTATTGAGACTAGGGACAGACTTTCCATGCGTAGCGATAATTGTGTCATTTTTGTAACTACTCGAGGGATCCCGTTAGATGAGGGATCTAGAGATTTACAAAATACAAATAAATTACCAAAAATCACCGAAGCTATGTTGGGAAGGGCACGAGTAACTCCAATAGGAAGCAAAAAGTGTATTGCGCTACCAATCAAAGAATCAGTAAATACACCTTTAGACCGTGATATTTTTATAGAATCACTGAAATCTCTATTGGATGTCGTTCGAGAATTAAATTTGAATAGTTTATCAATTGCAAAAACTAGGAAAATAGATGAGATGGATTGGAAGGAAATTCAAATTTTGTTGGAATCCATCTTTAATGATAATGAATGTAAAATAACAATCTGCAAAAATTTAATTAGAGTCCCATCGCTTAATGAACGTACAGAGATAATTCGAGAATATCATGCACTGCCAATAGGAGGACATAAGGGAGTTACAAAGACATACAACAGAATCAGACAGAATTTCTTTTGGCCAAATATGAAATCACAAATCCAACAATATGTTACAGGATGTATGGAATGTCAACTCAAAAAACTAACTAGAGTAAAAACTAAGCAACCTATGGTATTAACCGATACACCAGGTTCAAGCTTTGACAAAATATCTATGGACATTGTAGGTCCTTTACCTATCACTCCTTCAAACAATGAATATATTTTAACAATTCAAGATCAATTAACGAAATATTCTGTAGCAGTACCCCTAAATTCAACAACCTCAATTGATGTGGCAGAAGCTCTAATCAATAACTTTATTTGTAAATTTGGAGCTCCTAAGCAAATTCTTACTGATCAAGGTGCTAATCTTACAAGTTCATTAATGAAAACAATAGCAAAGAAATTTAAAATCAAACAATGTAAAACAACCGCTTTTCATCCCCAATCAAATGGGTCTATAGAAAGATCACATCACGTCCTAGCCGAATATTTAAAGCAATATGTTACAAAAAATAATAATTGGGATAAATGGTTAGATCTTGCAATGTTCTCTTATAATACAAGTGTCCACGAGGGAACAAAACATACACCTTATGAACTAGTTTTCGGCAAATTAGCAAGATTACCATCTGAGCATGAAATAATAGAGGAATTGAATGATCGAACTTACGAAGAATACCTAATCGAACTTTTCACCAAGATTAAAAATATTCAAAATCAGGCTAAAGAAAATCTGATACATTCAAAAGAAAAATCCAAATATTATTATGATAAAAAATTAAATTCGTTAAACTTGGTGAAAGGAGACCTAGTTTTTCTTCTAAAAGAACCAAAAAAAGGGAAATTTTCTAATCAATATTCAGGACCGTATGAGATACAGGAATTATTAGAGAACCAAGATGTCAAAATTCAAGTTGGAAATAAGATTAAAATAGTTCATATGAATAAACTGAAAATGCTAAAAGGATAATTCATTATTATAACTAATTATAACTAAATAGAAATAGCCTAATGAAAGCGCAGGACTAGATATAAATAAATTCTATAACACACACATTTAAACGTAAATAAGTATAACTCGATTTCATTTCAAATAATGAAAAGACTATTAATATAAGCAAATATTCCCTCATTATTAAATGAACGGAACACTTTGTTCTAGCAAAGGGGAACAATGAGTAAAATCATTCTTATGATCATGTTATGGTTGCCCGCCGTAACTTGGGCACTGGTGGGATACGACTGTGGAGGAACATCAAGAAACACATCAATCATCGATACGGCCAGTATCGGAAAATGCGACATACCGGAGAGGGAACCCAGTTCTGAAAATATTCACGTCCAACTACTTCAATTAGCCGAATTTCATCACATAGACATCATTCAATGTAAAATTGAGATAGACAGAACGGTTTACCATTGTGGTATGCATTCACACAATTCTGTGGTGAGAAAGGGACGACGCGTTTACATACACGAAGTTAACAGAGAAGCATGTATGGGTCTTTATAATTTCGGAATCATAAGACTGGGAAATAACGTCGTCTTATCGGGACTTCTTCAAAATAGAACCAACATCCGAGACGCAATTTTCGCGGGAAAAATAACCGACACCGGAAGCTGTGTTGGCGCTAGTTACGACGATGGCTATGGTCAATGGGAAGATGTCATCGCTCAGGGGATAGCAAAAGTAACAGTCGAAAAATATTCAGCGACGGTCAAATTCGATGGAAATAAGCTCTTTTTGAAGGATGGGACCAGGTGTACGTTGTCTAATACTGATTGCTTTGGGAACGATGGATCGTATGCCTATTGGACAAACTCGCCGTCGAACGATTGTAAACTTGATCGTTATAATGCCTTGTATACCGGACCAGCGACGAAAATTAAGGAACCCCAAGAAGAAGGATTTACACCAGATGTTTACACTTACTCAAGTGAAAAGACGACTTTTGCCTTAATGAAGACCACCGAATTCAAAATCTGCGGTTATAAAATCTCACGAACAGAACATCCCAAATTATTCATTGTGGAAATTGACCCTGCAAACCCAATTAAAGCTGAAAGTAAAATTGACGCCGAGAATGTTGACATCCTTTCATACATGAACTCAAAAATCGTATATTTGGAAAAACACCTTAGTAAACAAATAACTCAAGTTTATAAGGATCTTATTAAACAAAAATGTACCCTGGAAGAACAAGTTTTACGCAACACCCTTACACTTGCAACTCACACACCAGATGAATTCGCATACAACGTCATGAAGGGACCAGGTTACATGGCTATACGAGCAGGAGAAGTTGTGCAACTAATCAAATGTGTACCTGTGACAGTAACCGTCAGGAAATCAGAGACATGTCATCAAGAAATTCCAATAACGTTTCAAAATCAGTCGCTCTTTTTAACGCCGAAATCACGTATTATAGTGAGAAAATCAAGTGAACGAGAATGCAGCGAATTGCAACCAAGTACATTCAATATCGATGGAACATGGATTACATTTTCACCGCTACCCAAGGTTATCATAGAAGCACCGAAGAAACTTACACCGATGACCAGATTATCTTGGCAGTATACCAAACCGCCACCTCTCTCTGTCAGTGGAATCTACACGGAAGAGGACTTAGAAAGCTACCGCGACAGAGTGATGTTCCCGATCGAGAAACCAGCCGTTCTAAACGCAGTTGCAAGGGGTGCAACTGGACATTCTGTATCTGATACGAAAATCTCTTTATCCGGCCTACTGGACGAAAATTCTTTGAACAAAATCGCAGAATCTACATCCCGAAAAATATGGAACGGGTTCATGATGTTGGGTACCGCTAGTTCTGGAGTAATAGGAGTTTATTTCATAATTCAATTAATAAAAACTATAATCAACGTCGGAATCCATGGATATACCCTGCACACCATTTATGGCTGGAGCATACTTTTGCTGGGGGCACTACTCAGCTCATTAACGACCCTGCTAACGCATTTGGGAAAACCCCAATCGCACAACAAGAACAACGAAGAAACTTCGACAAAGGAACAAGACATGGAAAACCCACCGGTCGTACCTCATTCGCAAGCAATAAAAGTTATTCCCACCAGTGTGCTTGAAGATCATCTACGTGAACGTCAAATGTTAAACACACGTTTAACATTTGAAACGGAGGGGGGAGGTGTTACATCCTCGATCTCCTCTGCCCCTACCCACTAGTTTTATCTTTTTTATTACCTCTTAATTTAATACATTTATATTTTATATTTTTATCTTTTACTTTTATTTTTGCGTCTCCGTATGCATTGCATGCATACGGCTCTCTTTATCACCTTTTTATAACTTCTGGAAATGAACACGTGCAACGGATAGATCCGTATGGGTCTATCTCAAGTGTCTGTCTGGGCAATATTGGCCCGAACATTAAAATAAGGATATCTTTATTATATACAAACATAAAACGGAAATTCCTACCCGCACGTGTGGTAAAGGCGGGATAGTTAATGATAAAGTCTCATGCTACACCGTACCCGATGGGCGGGGGTAGTCTTGACGAATAGAAAAACTCAAAATTTTATCAGGCCCTCCTGATTGGTCCAGCATCCCTTAAGGATACTGGTAACCAATCAGGAAGTAGTTCAGACAAGACCACCCGAATCTTTTAAAAGAGAGTAGTCAATGAGTAGTCAATGGGTAGTCAAAACGGTAGTCGATCAGTAGTCAGTCAGCTTTTAAGAAGAAGTCTTTCTCTCAGTTTTCATTACAAAATCCAATCACGTCAAGCGCTGAGCGAACTCCGCGTTATTTTACTCAAACACAAACTTCCTTTCTACCATAGTACATAACTAACCTCATTTTTATCGAATAAACGTATAATTGTAATTAAACCCATATCGAGTGTAAACCAGTCATTTAATACCGTATACCTCCTCGCCGAGCACGCAGAGCCGCCCCACAGAGCCCGAAAATCAACTGCTAACAACAAAGGTAAGTGACCATTTTTACATCAAAGCCAGTTTAATTAAGGGGGGAACGGTGTCAACAAATTCAAATAATATATCCGGAAAATTTAGTCTCAACTAAGCGTTATACGCATCGAGTGGTTTGGTCTTCAGCCAACCCAGCTCATAACACCTTGCATATCGGGTATAATTTGTAGAGAGCTAGCTGTTGAACAGAAGGGTGATAGAGAGAGAGAGAACGAGAGAAAGAAAGAGAGATAGAGAGAGAGAGAGAGACAGATGAGGTCGAGGGGTGAAATCGGGGGTGCGCGCCCTCCCTCCCTCCCTTACTCACCTCGACCCAGCCATCGCTTCTAATAGTTATGTTACGTTACCGGTAACAAATCGAATTGCCCAAGCAGTTGAGATTCGAGTTAATTTTCGGCTAAACTGTGGCTGGGAAGTATTTCCTCCGCTGTGCGGGTATTTCGCATCTGTGTGCTGGCTGGCTGGCTGGCTGCCTGGGTGGATGGAACTACCGAAACAAATAATAGGCGATACATTCGCCACAGCTGTTCAACTAACTTCGCAGCTTTCTCTCTCTCTCTCTCTCTCTATCTCTCTCTCTCTCTCTCTCTCTCTCTCTATCTCTCTCTCTTTCCTTCTCTCTCTATGTGCTTGACGGCGTTTGCCGAACGAGTGGAGCTCAAAGCCTACGGCAAAATAATTCTCGCCTGCTTTTCTGCGCTCAAATGTGCGCACGCGTGTTTCTTCTGTGTATCCGTCTATTTACTCCACCCGTTTACCCATGTACAGACGTGTATATTATACATAGACTTGTCGTATTCCTCGGCGCTAAGGACGATGATAAGGTCAAGGGGGAGAGAATCTCTTCCATCTCGTCCTCCCCCAACATACACCCCGTGTGTTGAACAGGATTTTCTAGGCTCGTACGAGGTACCGCAATGCCCCAAGAAACGTAAGTCACTCGTTTTGACTCCCTATCTTTTGAAATTCAAACCATTTAGCGGGTTATCTTCTTCACAGTCTTCCGCTGTGTTTCAATCTACGATTCAATGACTTTGTACTCGGTTCATCGATGCGCACGGTTTACGCAGTTACCAATTTTTTCACGGTACTTTTGACACCTTGTATCTGTGTTTTTCTTCTTTTTTTTTTCAACTATCATTTCGCGATGCTTACTGCATTTGGAAATAAAAAATCCCAGGAGTCCATATTGAGAAAAGGCAATGCAACAACTTTGAAACCACTCAATTTCAAATTGGAGTATACTTTTGCTCTGAGTAGAACTTTTGGTGAAAATTATAGTGTTTTTCGTTTTGGTCTGATACTTAACTGATTGTAAGAGATCTGTGCAGTATACTTTTTACATTGTACACGAAAATTTCACGAAAGAATGGTAATTGATCTGCAAATTCAAAATATACACTCTGTGAGCACAGAAATCAATTTGAGAATGAAGAATATTGACGAAAGGAACGTTTTGTACTTTTTGTTTCGAGACTTGATTGGCATCCCGTTCAATTTCAGAGTAACATATGAGTGTTGAAAACACGACGAGATATTGAGGGAGGGAAAAAATGACTCCGTAGTAAATTCGTCAGGTGCTCTAAATTTCCGAGTCGTGGTTTTATATGCAGAGGAAAAACATGTGTGAATATTTTCACAGAATGGGTGCTTAATCAGATGTGCGTGGTTTGGAATAAATCGCATGCATTGTTATTTCACGTGGAAAATGCGAACGAAAAAAAAATAAACAGTGTAAAACGATGCTAAATTCCGTCGGGGAGAAATATTTCGCCTACTTGGACGATTTTTGAAAATTTAAAGAAGAAACTTTGCGAAATTATTGAATTTTATCTAGTAAAATCGAACAAATTTATTAGCCTCTTAATCATTTGGCACTGATTTGAAATGAAGTATAGTTATCAGATTTTATGTTTCGAATTTGAGTTTAATCGATATTTCAATTTTTGTATGTTTTAGAAAGATGTTTTACTAAAAAAAACTGCTTTTTTAACGCGATCAATAATTCATTTGATTCAATATTCAGATAATTCAGGGGTTTGAATCCCCGAAATATTCACGTATCTCGAATAAAAAATTTTCAATTTTGGCGTTGGGTAAAATGGGCTTGGCTTGGTAGATTTTTCTAGCCCACGCCGAGAAAAGGAGATTAAAGAAGAAGCGTCAGGATGACCGTGGGTTTTATTCTCTGTGGGGTTGTATCTCGGAGTTTCACTTTTCAATAAATTACGCGACCCTTTCTGGCGAAATGGGAACGTTCGTTGACTTGTGGCATTAGACAGTTTGTTTAGCTCGGAGAAAAGGTGAAATTTGTTGAGTATCCCCTAAATCTGGTCCCCCTCGACCAACGCCAGCCACAGACTGCGATCTTTCCCTCGCTTCCTTCCTCTTCTCACATTTCTTTACTTTTCCACCCCGCTTCAACGATCCGCTTGTTCCGATCCGTGTATATTCACAGCTGCGTGAGTACTTTGAAATTTTTTTCTATTCCCGTAAACATAAAAAAATGTGATAATTAAAACGAGTGGAATCGTCGCAGAGAAATTGAACTATCCAGGAAAATACCATTTCTGAAGTAAATCAGTTTCAGTCATTTTCCCCACATCTTTGAACATCGCAAGACATAATATGTATCACAGAGCGAAATGGTTATTAAGTGAATAACAATGATTTCTATTGCTCGATTCCGATTAAATAAAAAGAAAAATTGGAAAGCAAGCTCGATTTGCGTACTTTTGAAGATAGAAAAACTGCAGTCGAATTGAATAATTGGTTGTCGAGCTAAAAATTTTTCAAATTCATCCACTTTTCAAGCCGTCTTCTCGCATGCATACCTCCTTGAAATACCGAAAGGGTGGAACTGTACGTACATACAAGTTCAGACGTGCCCAATTAGCGAATACTTCCACAGTCAAGAGGCAAGACGAAGCTACGCAGACGGAGTCCGCGAGTGATCTTCCGACTTATTGCCCTGCGTTGTAATTTACAGAAGTCAACCAGCTGGGGATTCCTGCTTCCTCCAACACATTACAGCAGCCTTCCTCTTCCCGTCTGTCTTGGAGTTTTTTTCTTCTTTCGCGTAGATTTGAGAGGCTTGTCTCCCCCTAGTTCGACGTCTCTTTCTCTTTTCCTTCTTCCCCCGTTTTTTTCCCCATTTTTTCTCGGTGTCTGCCACTCACTCTAATTCGCGAAATTGGATGAAGTATCACGAATCTCTCGAATAACTTTTCAACTAATCAACCAGTCGCTTTGTCAGAGCTTTGTGGTGCTTAAGAGATACGCAATCACTGTTCAGAATTACTATAATTACGAATCCCGTAGTAATTACAACTTGTCTAACGAGGTAATCAGGGGAACCTGAAACTTTATACCGGTTAGCAAAATTCTGGAATATGTGCCCTCCCAAGCACACCTACGTTTAATTCGGTATCAATTACCCTGAGTATGAATGGCGTTTAACTCGATGCAGGAATCACAAAACTATGTTCGGTAATTTCAGGCTATGAAAAATCATCCAGACGATAGGAAAACTCATCATGTAATTCCTCCTTACTGACGGAGTAGCATTTTTAAATCCAGTCAGCGTTAAAAAATACCTCAAGCGGACAAAGCCGTGTCCTCGTTCTGCTTCTCGGAGGGCACAGCTAATACTCTTTCTTCAGTTAGCAGTCGACCCTCGGAAAACTTTTTGCCCGTATACCGACGGGGCTATAAAGTAATTTGTGAAAAACGTCTCCGCCGAGAGGGAAATGTTGTTTGGCTAATGGAAAATTTCTGGTGCTCGAAATTGAGTCCATTCGTTTATGGTTACTTGAGAAAACTCCTCATAACTCCCACCCTCGAACCCACCGCGTGAGATTTAAACGATAATGGACAATGCCACGGAGCTGGATTAAATCGTGACTGGTCGAGCACCTAACGCCGGAAGTATAATTCGAGCATATTTTGCCTCTCGAACGCCGCGAAAATCTTTGGGAGTCTTGCGCTCCGACACTCTCTAAACGGCTACAGTTTTTGCGAAGCGACGTAACAAATCTAGAACGAAAGCTCACCGCTTACGGTTGCGATGCCGGAGGATCAATGGCTCGGATTTCCGATCGGTTTTGCGTACTGGCGCATAAATAAACATGCAAGTGTTTTCCAAAAGAGCCTTTGCAGCCACCTTCGACGGCGCCCACTCCGTTCTACTTGCGGATCTTACCGCATCCACATTATCGGCTTGCGAATACGGTACACAGTGGGTATTAGATACATCTTGCGGATTTTACTCGGTGGTGAACTGTGATTGATCGTCATCAATACCGAGTTACAAAAGCAAACTTGAGTTACGATTTCACCGGACTTGAGAGACAAAGATTATCCACATTCCGTTGAACCCAAACCGAGTAATATTTACCAACATTTGGGTGTTAGAAATGGGTCATTGCTTGGGGGAAAACCATGAACCAACAGTATTGTTGGTATATCTAGGTGAAGGATCGATGGGTGATGAGAAAAATAAAAACTCATATGAAAAATCTACGGTAATATTACTTCTACCAATAATGGTGAACAAAACTAAAACGACGTTGGTAGATAAGAGTTCGAAATATTAGTAAGTTACAAAATCACAAGCTGCGAGTAGATTTACCACCGAAATTAGCTACCTCATTGTGAAGGATTCGAAATGAGAAACTTTCCGTCAAGTTTTCACGAATATATTAGTTTTCCAATAGTACGTTGTCAATTTGCAAATGCTCAAGCCTTGAATACCCTTTCGTTGAATTAAGACCAACCCATATCACGTCAAAACACTTTCTCCAAGAATGAACCAGTGTACCACCAAAAAATAATTGATCCATTCTCAGTCGTGAATATTTCTGTATTATCACGAGGCTACGATTCATCCGGTGGTTGAGTTAATGATATTCGCCCACACGAGCGTGAGTGCAAAGTATCCTAATTCGGTATAGTATCCAATTTGTCGGGTCAAGTTTGACGTCTATTGCCATCCAGACGTAATAAACTGATGAATTATTCTCTAACAACACGTTTCAACCCCTGCAGCAGGGTGAAACACACGGCTTGGGGTAACACCTACGCTTTTCACCTGTGGTAATGGCGCAGAACAATGTTTCACGCAGTATTGCTGGAACGACAAGATTTGGGATATAAATAAAAGCTGCGATGTAATTACGCGTTGATGAGGCGCTGTGTGTATACCACCCCCTCCCCCATCTTCATTTGCTAATGCCTTCCACCCTGCGCACAACCGCGAGGTATACCTCCGGGATCTTGTTCACGTTCTGGAATGTCACTCAGGAGTTTCATTCGGGGTAAAATACCTGGGCTCCGTTGCCTTGGCCGAGGTTATCAGCCGGAGGGTGATGATACTTCCTGTTGAATATGTGCTTCGTCGAGGAGGCCCCTCGCCGTCCGCAACAACAATTAACAACCAACTATAACTGCAGCTACAACCACCCTGGAACGCTTCGTGAACGAAACCGAGAGAGAAAGATTTTTCAACCCTGAACCTTGAGTGTAATTCACGCATTTAAAAGGTTTGAACCAGCCGGATGAAGAAAAAAGTTCAGCTTTATAACTTCGCGTTTCTATGTTTTCAGAAAAAAAAAGAAAAAAAAGTTCTTGCAAGCACCCCGAAAATGAAAAGTCGAGTTTTTACTAGTTCTCGACGTTTCAACGTACAGAGAATCATCTCGGATCATTTTCGGATGGAGGCCTGTGTGTATGTATGTATTTATATATGGGTCTCAATCGATGCGGCTTTCCGAAACTTAGAACTGATTAAATTTTGGTTTTGCCCGGTCGAGTACTTTTTGAATTATATGCAAGATCCAAAATAGCGAATACAATATGGTAGAAAAGGTCTAAAACTATTTGGATTTTGGTAGAAATTAGTAGGCAGAGGTTGTTGGGTCACCGACGACGAATCCAAGGTTAGATTTCCCAAATTTGAAACGGTGGATCTATTAAGGGGATTGAAAATTTTTGAAATCAACGTATTTTCAAATAATACATCTGGTATCTGAGGACTTTCAAACCGTTAATCACAAGTCTAAATTTTTTTTTCGAAATTCGCATTGGATATGAATATTTTTTTCTGCGCACTTTGAATCTGCAGTGCGAGTACGGGAAGTTCGAGGGCTGGCTTACGGTTAGCCTAAAGCCGCTTGTTCGTGATAAGCATCACCGGATGGTCGTATTCCAAGTCCTCGGTAGCTCAGATTGGTTCGATTACAGATATTCCAATTATCGTAGAAATGCAATATCATATAATCCGAGTTACTCTGGTCGTGCCTGAAAATGGGACACCAAACACATCGTTACGCTTGATGAAATAATTTGAAAATTTTCTAGGAAACTGTGTTCGCGGAAAATTGTATATAATATATTGAACGGGGCTGTCGAAAGTTGAGCTTTCGTTATACTCGGTTGTTGACAGCTGAGCGATTTTGCTCAACTCGATTGTCACCGCGTGGCATACATTATAGGTACACAGAACCAACGACACGTACTCTGACAGTAAAACGTATAGTGTAGTTCGATAACAAATTGCCAGCATCAGCAAAGCAGCGAAGTTAGATGGCGTGTTTGATGGGTATGGAAAATTTTCCGGTGAATAGCGATTAATCAGAGTCTCTATAAATGCGTCAGGCCGTTAATCTGCGATTTCGTCCAACGATGATTATCGCACAATCGTTGAGCGCGTTTCACGCACCGCAGCCTTTATGCGGGACCAAAAGTTTGCGCCCGAGCTGTCGCGAGCTGACTTGACAATTTTAATTACAACTCTGATTAATTATTAGATAAAGGTTAATAGTATTATCGACTCGAGGGGAACTGACGTCGATATTAAAGGTGATCGTTTCAAGAAAGCCGAAGCGACGTTGCGAGTCATGCCGACAAAGGGACTCGCCGATTTTGACGAAAAATTATTTAGACACTCTTGAGCCAAAATAGAGACACACGTGTTTCAGTGCTTGATCAATTGCGCATTTGCAAGTAAGAAAATTTTTTTTTTCCCAAACTTATTTTCAAAACGATCTGGAAAAAATCTCATTTTTCAGAGAATTTTCCCTCAAAACATATTGGTTGTTTTCTCAACTCCTTGAACAACAACATTTCGTCTACTTCTATCATGTGAAAATCGATATTGGACAGAGTTACCTGAATAACAATAATATTCCAATTTCATTTCGAGTTACATTACTATGAAATGAAAATTTCTCAGTATATAGGTCAAGTTTTGTAGCTTGTAGTCATATTTCATTGAATAGCTAGGTTACCCTGGGTGTAGAATATTTGAAAAACATGAGGTATATAAAAAAGAAAATACCAGAATTGTCTGAAAAATTTTCAGAAAAATGGCGTCTTTTTTACTACGATATATTGACAATAAACAAGATTTCAAAATTTTTTTCCACTCCCGGAAATGTCCAATCAGTAAAACGCCTAAACACCAGTTTCATTATTTTGGCCCACGAATGTGTCAACATTTTTTTTTGTTGAAATCGTACGACAAAGATGTCGAAGTGGCATGATCTCTCCTTGTGAGAAATACTGATTACTGTGGGAATAAAGCATGGAATTTTCTCACTGCACCAGGTGTTCGTAAAGAAAAATACCTCTGGTTATAACTCTATGAAACAAGAGCGCTGTGCAATCGTACTGAACAATTCTCTCTAATCGACGTTGTTCCTTGAAGTAATTCAACGCTATTTCAAATCGAGAGAGGAAACACTGCTTTCGTATATAAAGCTCACAGCTTGGAGCCGGTATTGTGCAAAACCTACAAAGTCTGTTCGTAGAGAGGATGGCTCTACTGTCTATAGATGTGTGGGTAAGACTATTAGACGGACCGGTGAACTAGGAGCATGCTTCGGAGAGCGGAAGTTTCCTCAAAGTTTCCTCAGTCGGGTTGCAGGAATTTAGTGCGTTCATATGCAAAGCTTCTTAGCGAATAGTATTACATCATTATATTGTAATTTCGTTATACTCTCTATGGTCAGGTTGAACTTTCGAATTTGCCAATTGTCGGCCAACTTCTTTCCGCGCATGTGCAAAGTTGGAGAGCCGAAGTCTGACCGTTAATTGAGGTCACTCGAAAATCCGAACCGAGTTTTTACTACCAGACTTTTTTCTCCGAATTACGTGAAAATCATAACCTCTCGAGGTTCACCCGAATCGATCGACCCTCGAATCAATAATCCCTCCAGTCATCCCTCGTATACTGCGGATAATTGTCTACTCGTTTGAGATTTGAACCGAGATAACTAACGATTATTCTTCAAGCACTCATTAGACCCGCGTATACAGCTCAGTGATCATCTAGATCCGTTCCTTTATTGCGCCGGGAGTATTTTGAACGACTCTTCTTCGATTCCAAATCCTCGGATTTTGATCAACAGCTTGGCAATTTCTTACGTGGATTTGGCACGTTCATTCCATCGCATTCCTCGCTGCATCGTGCAATTTTATTAAACGTAAGACGTCGCGAATCACGAGTGCTCGTCAGTCTCACCGAAATCGAACCTCCCTCACAGAATGTTCAAAGTGTTTAAGCTCGGGTGCTTTTTGTCCGGTTCTCATGTTGTTGAGCTCGTATTACTCGCTAACAAAATCACTCCAAACTACCAAAAATAAAGAAGTGAAAATACTCCTACGTAATATGTAATCATAAGGCACAAATGTAATTATGGACGAATATCTGTTGTGCTGTATTTACACAAATCTGTTAATATTTACTTTGGATATAACTGTTTGTATAAAATTTTCTGCTGATTTTCCGCAAAGACATTCAAATCGGATATGAAACGCCAAGCTTAAAGATATTTTCCCATTCCGATCATAAAACTTTTTCCCAAATTGTTGATATCTCAGCTTGTGTCATGTTAAATTGTTTAAAATCCGTTGTTTCCTCCGTGTTCCTTATCACTGGCGTAAACAACATTCCTGAAAATTTTATAAACGGTTTTTTTCCGTGATTCAAACTTCGGAAATCCAGATTTCTCCTCAATTCACCGATGAATGAGATTTTTCGGGAGTGGTTTCCAGCTTCTCTCAACTCCAGTGTTGTTTCCTCAGCTGTTGATATCTGCAGAGCACTCCGCAGGTCCACGGAACTTTCAGTTTCCAAACCAGCCTTTCCCAGCAGGCATGACGAACCACTCATTGTCAGACTGCTACCTCGGAACAAAGTCTCGATTGACACTTGAAAGAGGCATTGAATTCGTTGATTTATGGAGGCGTGACGCCAGTATTCGAACCCTGAATGCGTCGCTTAGCTCGATGCACCACGTCAGTCAACCGAATCGGAAGACAAATCTTAGGGTAGAAAAGGATTCCTGTAAGAGTACGTGTATATTTTTACGGCCAAAGCGTAGTCCTAATATTTTATTAAGACGGGTCAGAACACCGGGATTCAGCTCTCTTGAGGATTATCGTATACAGTAATACGCCAAAGTTACGCCTTGGGTCGTTCCGGCATTGACTGCGTAAGTCGAAGAGACGTAAGTCGGGGTACACGTTTTATACGACTGTATAATGTACATACATACCGGGACAATCTCTTGAAACTTGAAAACCAACTTTGGACTATGACGTAACTGCGAATTGGTGTAACTCGTGGAATATTTAACTCCGGCCAAACATTGACTCGAGTCGCTTGCGAGCAGCGACAATAATTGATAATGAAGATCTTTGTGACCGGTCGCGAGGATGCGGACAAATATGAAGTTTCTGACGCGGTCACGTTTCGCTGTTGAAATAACTGTATTAAGATGAATTATTTCAGAGTTTTTTCATGAAGAAGTAAGCGGAACGGTTCCTCGCTGAATGCGATATGCGACTCTGATCTATAGAGGAGGAGGAAATTCCGGCACACGAGAGGTGAATTTGCCCGGAATTAGATGTATGCGTCACGTAGACCGGGAAATGTTGAGGATTTTGTTTCGGATGAATTTCAGTAAAATTCATTTCACCTGCGATTGATCGGATCGACGTCATGAATTTATATTGAAACGTTTTAAAACTTGTAAGACGTTGAAGAAAAGTTCTTCGCAGGTGCAAAAATTTCATATTCCAATACCATTAGACGTGGCACCTAATACGCCAGATTTATAAGTATTTGTTCTGTATAAAGTTGTAAAATTTTTCAAAAGTAACGTAAAATCGACTGACGCAAGCGATTATCTCATACATCTTTACGGAGTTTGAATTGCGCGAAAAAATCACGTAGTGTTCCTAAAGCTTTCCTTCGCAGGATTTATGAATTTTTTTCATTCGATTTGCACCGACTTAGTCAGCGGTGGTACGTTAAGCCGAATCATTATCATTGAATAACTGACCAAAACGAATTTATACCTCGTTGTAAAAGCATGCAAGACGAAAGCGATCGGTAGATCGAAATGTCGACGATTTCAGTAACCTACCAGCGGCAATTTCCATAAATCTTCTTTTCAAAGCAGCTTTCATGCCCACATATCAAGTTGGCTCGAACGGAACAAGGTTGAAACGTGACATTTTTGTACCAGTCAATTTTTCTCCCCCTTTACCGCGAGGAACTCAAGGCGAAAGTGCAGGCGAATGTGTGCCCTTCGATATTGACGCGGAAAACCCGAAGCAGCATAACGGAGGTCATGAAAGCGCCTTACCCTCATTCATCCTACGCAACACGCCTCTGCGGACCGTCAAATGCGTCAAGTAGAATCGCTAAAATGTCCCTCAAGGCTCAGGTGTGGTTGTGTCGACATCGCCCCGACTGGACCCACGAATGTGACTAGAGATCCGAATTTCCAATTTCGATTCTAAAGTTGACCACTCGAAGCCTCACGCTCTCGTTTCGATGCTGATGGAGTTGAAACCGTCGAGTTTACGGTGATAACACGCGGGTTACGGCTTGTCCGGGGATCACAGTTGGATGGGAAGCATCTTAAACCAAGAGTTTTCTGTGAAGTTTGCCACTCAACGCCAGTAGATAAGCAAAAAGATCCGACTCTCAAAAATATTAATGATTATATGTTTCTGGTTGAATGTGACTCGTTTCGTTTTCGACGGATCTGAAACTCTGACTTGTCGATTACGAAATACGCATTGATTAAAGTTATGAAAAAAGCTCACCAAATCACCGAATAAATATTTCAATCGTTGAAAAAAATGTTTTTCCATTCATGCCATAAATGGAACTCATTTAATCACGTATAATTATGTTTTCGTGGAAAAGGTATACTTTCTTTTAATTAATTTCTCACAGGCTTCGACCAAACGACATTTTGTCACTATTTAAAGAACAGTTGGTCTTCTTTTTTTATTTTGGAATTTTTTTTTTTGTCGCTACATTAATGAATTATCGTTTGTTCGTCGTGATAAAATATTTTTTGATATTTTGGAATAAATTCGACAAAATGAATTCTTCGGTATGTGAGTAACCCGTATTTCGAAATATAATACAATTCAATAAAGCAGATGTTCAAATCGAAATTCTGTCGATATTAGGGTTGAACGTCATGACATTCGCAAAATTTGACGTAGAATTGACTGTTTGACATTTTGACCGTTGGAATAACACATACTACACAAATTTCAAGTCGATCCCAAAAGTGTGTGAATTTCAGTACATCATTATCAACGTAGAAGGGATTCCATGTATGTAGAAAACATGATCTGTAAAGGATGTTTTGAAAGCAATCTCAATAGTTTTACTTGAAATCGTATGATTTGATTTTTGTTTCAAATTCAATTGACTCAAACATACTCGTATACGTAAAAAATTTCACATCCAAGTCAATATTCCAGTAAGTAATAATATTGTGCATGAATTTTTTTTCACAAAGCAGTATACACAATGGAAGAACATAAAGGGGCTTCGTTTACCGTCTACTACGCAATGTGCTCGATAACAATGCTTGTCTCAAATACATAGTACGGCGATTAATGAATATACAAGACTGTAATATTTCCATCCCGAAAAATCCGGGGAGAAGCAAACGGAGTGCTGAAGTGTTCGCTTCAAGGTTTGCTGCGATGTCGCGATTCGTGTGTGAGTCTTCATTCTCGTTATTTTTTCTCACTATCGCCGAGGCATGGAAGAGAAATCCCAGCTTTTTACGATTGTGCTTTAGGTAAAGTAATCCGACGTAGAATCTAGAACGAATTATGTTTTATAAGAAAAAAGAAAAAAGGAAAAAAAAAAATCGTGAATAAAGCATGGAATTTCATTCTCGTCTTTCAACTTTTCTTCTATTTTTCCTTCTTTCATCATCGTAACGCCGACAAATCTCGCTACCAGGAATAAAAATTAAAATAGAAATAAGAAGAAAAAAAAAAGACACCCGCTACGCTCTGATAAATGTCGAGAATTTTTCTTTCAAGAAGCTGTTCTGATATTGTTTGAGGGATGTATTCTGATACCGACCCGTAACCGAAATCAAGGAGCAACCGTTACTCCATAGTAACGCGATGGGGGGATGATGGCTATACATATAATGCGCTGTATTTCACGGCAGCGGGGTAAAGACTAATGGCCGGTACTTTGGGATTGGAGAAGAATCGTCGGCGTGGTAAGAGTCGGTGTTTGATATCCGCGATCACGGTTCCCGTCTTCCGGTGCCTTTATCATCGCCTGGTTATCGCTGTGCGAAACATTTGCAATAATTTCATTTATACGTCAACTTTTATCTGCATAGTTTCATTTCGCAGCTTATAGTTCTATAGGCGTGTTGTAGACCACCAAAATTTTTCCAAATTCCAAAGTATGTAATTCTACTGCTCATTTTACCTACACACTTTTCAAATTTCCCGCCTCTGGGCATGCGCGGTAAGTCGATTTGAGGAGTTGGAAGAATTTTGGTCACCTAGAACCCATCAAGCCTATCTATTGTTGAGGTTTCTGACCTTTCGCCAAAACTGCAAGGATCAAAGTTATTGGCCATTTATCGCCAAGCTTCGCGAAAGAACTTCCGACGTGCGGATCATCGTAAATAATATCCCCCGTATCTCTTAGAATGGCATAATATCAGTTACTGATAAGAGGGTGTGGCGGCACTCGATGAAAACGCGCTCTCCATTATCCGCGATATCTTGGCACGATTGATTTATTGCGTCAGACTTTTGAAGAATTGAAACCTAGTTTACGAGTATTGGAAGAAACTACATTTAATAACCCGGACTAAAATTACGATCTTTCTGCGATTTTGATTTCTTCTAGTTATAGTTTTCTAGTTATATAATATGAACGTATCAAGATGCAAATAATCTGCAAGTTTCAGATCTCTATCATTTACCATTTGCACTAGAAACACGTTAATTTCTAAAAGGAATCCGTTTTTGGTTGGACATTTAGGTACTTTGAAAAAATACGTTATTTGACAAAAGTCGTGTTTGTTTCAATGTTTTTTAAAATCAATTCCGTTCCACGTGCTAAAACGGTTTTCATGGTCAGAAAGATCAGAATCTCACCCATTTGAAATACCTTGGGTTATTTTTTTTTTCCACGTTAAGGGTACGACAAAAATTCGAATGTGAAAATCAAACTTTGCGCAATAACGTGACACAGAATAAGCTCGCAAGAAATAACGGGGCTGTAAATTAAATTGCATCGCTTCGGCTATATCTCTTTACCACACCTGCGTGATCAATATTTATTTGCTAGTTATAATAAGCTGACGTGAAAGTGAAATATCGAGAATAAGACCCGAGAGAATGTGAATTAGAGGAGATTGGAAATACGCGCTTGGTAAAACAGTTTCCAATTACAGGAATTCATATTTCACATATTTTCACATGCGGAAATTGACACATCGGTACACGACTTATTGCAATTTATTTTGCGTGCAGTATATTAGAATAAGCAACAATTTCAAACATTTATCTGACTGTTCGTAATTTCGCAGTATCAACGAAGCGCGATGGAAGAAAAAAGAAGCTTTGTTAATTTCTGAAAATTATCGATATCTCCATAAGATATCGACTTGTCTAATTAGTTTGAATTAAGTTCACTGCGGTGAGTAGCGTTGCATTTTTCGATCCCCGCAGCATCACACGCTTCGTTACCCCGAATTCGAACTTTCTACATAAATCCTGATAATTATTGTCTGTTCATCGTTGTATAATCCAGATATAGGTATATTTGCCACAGCATACATCACCCTTCGATTTTTCCCCGCCTTGCCCACCACTTCCCGTAAAAGTTACGTAAAACATAATAAATAAAAAGATAATAGGCTTTCAGCCGACTCTTGCCAAATGGGCCGGACAAGGATGGTTTTTCCAACGGTTATGTTTTCCTCCTCTGCAAAATCGTTCATACTCAATTCTCAAAGTACGTATTACGAAAGCTCGGTTTTATTTCGGATTTTCTGAACGTATGTTTGTCCATCTATGAATGACCAATGGAGCGTATATGAATTATCGGTATAACAATTTCTATCATCGATGTGAATTGAATTTCTTTTACGTATCAATCTATTCTCCAGAATTTCAACATCGACGTTCCAGAAGCGGCGATCATTTTTCACATCGACCAATCAATTACCAAATCAGAATGAACAATTCACGGGATCTGGCTGCACTTTATACCAGAATTACAGTGGCTGTAAATGGAAGTTGGTATGGAACCGACGGTAAGAAATGTAACTTGACGTCACAGTCGCAATAAACACTCCATAGCGTTGAATTTGCATATAAGCCATGAGGCAACGAGTAGGCGAAAGCTTATAGTTCCGTCTGCGTATATCTCACGGGAATTATGCGAGAATAACCACCGTTGCAAATGAACGGAGAAGGCATCATGCGTGAAAATTTAATTTAGCGTAGTAATCTGATTGCTTTTGGTTATCATACATCATACCATAGAAAATCTTCGTCTGTTTTCACAAGCGATTGAATTATGTTCCGACTCGTTGTCCCGATGCGTATGTTTAGAATAATTACCGTGAACCGAAAGGAATCGATTCAATTTTTAATAGACCAACAGTTCTCTCGTTTTGGTTTCCGAACATCGCATACCGTATAATTTTTATAATTTTTAAAATCATCAGGATCTAAATTTTTCAATTTATACAACGAATCGATAATACGTATATCTCATCAGCCAGAAGAAGATGAAAATTCGTACAAATGAAATTACTGAGTTACATATTTACTTTACTGTGGTTTATACAAATATGCAATTTTCAAGATATTAATTCACGGTAGAGATTCCAGCAGGTATGAGATGAATGTTACAGGAAAATATACCGATAAAAGTTATAATTGCCTGTGTGGATCAAGGGTAGGATGAATCCGAATTACCAGCGTGAATTCCTGTGGTACATCAAAGTTCATTTTCCAGTTAGTTCGAAATCTACAAGAGCAATAACGTACGTTCTAAACCGCAACAAAAGATGCGACCAGTAAAGCTTTCAAGCTCAAAGGCCCCCTACCATTGTTGCGTAATTACCGGTTGATTAAGTTGAGAATTGAATTATAATTTGATCTCTCTTCCATAGTCCTGCATAACAACTCGATCTTTCTTAATTAATACACCGGTAATTAAGAATTTTCTTCGCGTTATTTAGGCTCAACGTTTATACATGTTAATGGCGGTAATCTTGTTTTCGGACCACTTGCAAATGCGTTATTACAATATCTTAATAATTGTGTGATTAAGAATTAAGAAGCGAGTGATAACTTGTTCGGAATTGCAAAGCCCTAATTACCACTTCCGAAAATAACCGCGTTCAGGTAAACTGCGGAAAAAACGCAGGATCGAGGAATTGAAATTCACTCGGCAAGTTCAATTTCCGGCAAAGTCTCGGATGACGCCGGGTGGTTGTTGTAAGTACGGTATAATTGAATTGAGCACTTGATTGGAGGCACCGAAAGCACCAACAACTCAGCGAGATCGTGCAGCAGGGCAACCTGCATGCGGGTTCAGGAACTTGGTTACACTTACGGGGTGAAATCCGGCAAAAAGCAGGGAGTAAGAAGCGAGAGGCTTTTGCGTGCTGGCAAGAAATTTCAATTTACAACAGAGCTTAATCGACGTTGCAAGGATCCGTATTAGGAAACCATTGACCCGAAACACCCGATAACCGCAGTGTAATTTCAGATAACAACTATAATATGACTTTCCGACCAAAGTCCTGGCACAGGTTTAATACTATATTATTCTTATTCTTATTATTACAATTGGAAAATTCTAAGTTATAACGAGCGATAAGGTACATTATACATACATACTAGACTTACTGCCATGAAGCTGTCGGACTTGTGTAACGATAATTACTCCCGACAAGGAAAGTAAACTCTTGTAATCAATTTAAGACCATCGTGGCCCTGCGATCCGGGGGTCAATAATTGAATCCTGCGGTCTGAGCTTTTCTCTTAACCCCGTCGGGTCAGTGGAGCCGGTTAACAGGAGGGCGAGAATAGTGCGAGATGAGAAGAAACAAAGAAATGAAAGCAGGAAACAAAAAAAGGAGATAAAAGTTAGATTAAGAGAAAAAAAACAAACCAAGAAATAAAGGAAGATGTAGAACCGAGGGTTCCACCCTGTTTCGCTCTTGGTCGGTGGAAAGTGGTAAGTATTATACGCACTTTTGTCTTGTTTTTTGTTTTTTTTTTTTCTCCAACGGTAGCGGAAAGGGAAATGCGAAACAGTTTGCCTGCTGGTAATAGATAAAGTTATTGCAAATTAAGGTCAGTCATATCTGAGCTTTATTACTTCTTGAAAGCCACGTGCCTCACACGTATAAACGTACAGCGTGTTTTCTGCCGATGAGTTTTCTTGCTACTAAATTTACCGCATTCAGCTGCAGAGGATTGAAATGATTTGCAAATTAGCTGTAACGATTATTCGCAAATTCATCGTGCAGAGCATCATTAGTATGAATAGAGTTGAAAATGCTGATGTTGGCTCGACTGCGGTTTGTGGCGCATTGCTGCGTTGGGAAAAGGAATTTTGGCAACTGTTGGCAATTATTCACCGTGCAGGGGCTTGCAGTAGTTCGTAACAACGAATTTCACGGCACGGGGGTGGATCAAAGTTCCCAATATCCAAAGTTCGGATTTAGCATTTTAGCGAGATTGGTCACGGTTGAAAAAATTAAACCACCGAAGTGGTTGAAATTTGCTCGAACTCTACTTCATATTTTCAAAAGTTCTCGGACGGAATTAGTGATTGTTTCAATATTAAATACAAATTTTTCACCGATATATGCGCGGAAGCAAATAAACTCGCTGGACCAGAAAATTTTAATGTCAATGTAGAGATGGCAAGACAATTTGTTCTAACGATTATAATTTTCCAAGCTTGATTAATGGGTTTGCTACATTGAAAATCAAGCCTCTTGACAGTGCTTGAAAAATCTTTGCTAATGCAGTGAAAATTGATGTCTCCACATCAGCACTAAATATTTCTGATTCTTCGAATTATTTGGTTTCTCGCGAGATTTGACGTAATGATTAGTCTGAATTATGGAATGGATTGAACGGACCGTTGAAGCAGGCGATCAACGACTAATCTATGGATTGATGAACGATCCCTTGGACCGAACATCGCCTATAGGAATTACGAGGTGCAGCCAGGTGCTAAAGTTTTGCGTTTTTTGAATTAATGAACGAATTGATTACATATTTCAATTTTAACAGTGCTGAGAAGGCGAGAAGACGGAAACAAAATTATCCTGGACGACAAAGCGATAATAGACCTGAACTGCGTAGTGAAAGAGACGAATATGTGAGCAAATCGCTTCTTTCAAGTCTTGCGACCGCAATATGAAAAAATAGTAAAAAATAGAAAATGTGTGGTGAAGATACCGTGGGGTCATTTTAACCTCGGTGTGTTGCAGCACAACGCTTAATCGTCATCAGTAAAAATTTGAATACCCACATCGGTCGGTGGGTTGTACATTTCCGGCGCCTGTTGTAAATTGATTTCGATACATCGATGAACACGCCGCTATTCCATAGCGCCTTTTTATGGATCGTGATAAAGTTCGAAATGGCTCGTGAAGAACGATCTCGAATCTCAGGGGGTTGTATAATCTTGCTCCTGGAGTTTCAGCTATTACTTGAACGATACCCGGGACGCGATGTGGGCGTGACGCGGCGCCGCGACTAGATTGCGAATCAGAATGGCAACGACTGTCTCTGTAGCGGGCCGTTTGAGGCAAACACAGCGCCAATTCTCACCGAGTTTCGGGGGAACGTAATGCCGACATCAGACTCCGCGACGCGAATTTGTTGAGCCGGGACCCTCTCTCTCTTTCTCTCCCTCCCTCTCGATCCCCGTACTCCGTTACGAGTGTCCAGCCAACCCTGTTACATAAATCCCGATTGAGGTCCAGGCCAGGAGTTGAAGCTCCGAGTGTAAATCGAAATATCCTGTATAATGTCTATGCGTTGCGTAAACACACCAAAGTATGAAAGAACTTCTGTGTATTCTGTTTGACAACCGGTGAAACATTTCCCCTTGAAAATCAGAACAATAATCTAGAATTCATTTATCTGTATCGATATTTTTTTTGGAAAATATCTCCAACGTTAATATCTGTTATACGGAATGATTCATTCTTCTTTTCTTCTTCATTTATTGTAACGCATTGAAAAACATTAGAGACAAATTTTTGAAGTGCTAATTAAGCCGCTTAAGAGTTGAAAATTGGCCCTAGGTTTCACTTCGAAAAATCATATAAAGATGATTATTATTTACAATTAAGAGACGATAAGTTGCCTAGAGTTTCTATCCTCAGAGGTTGCATCCTTTATTTTGGAAGGGGGGGGTTTAACTACGGTGGTGGCTTTGACTTCTTAACCTGCCGAATTAGCACGATAAAAAATATTTATCCGGTTTTTTATGTACCATGCAACGTATCGTGGAATGAAGAAAATCTGTAAGGTTCACGTTTGGTACTTTACTTTTGAGTTGAAATGACAGTAAGTAACCTAGCAGCTGAAAATTGGACGTAACGCGGTATACTTGAAATGGAAAATCGCAATAATGATAACAACGCTGATAATAAAGTCGGGAAACAAGTCCTGAGGGCAATTTGTTCCTCCTCCGCGAAGAAAATGAATGCCCAGATAATTCAGAATAATAACTTTTCCCACTCACAGGCTGAGTAAGATGTTTTTTTTTTTTGCAACGATCTCGAGGCGTCTCGTGATTATATTCACTCGACAAGGTCTCAGCTAACCTAGGTTTTCAGGCTGTATAACCGAGTCGCAAAATCAGAGCCTTCCATACTACTGAGATCGTCGCTTAGAACAGGCGAGGTTTCCCGCCGGGCGAAACTGGTTTACTCAAATTAATAAGCTTCCATCGATTTACGGAATGCCGTTATTGAGGGGGTATAATATACGAGTAGACCGCTAAAAAGGGGTGAATTTCGGGAATTTAAACATTGATAATCGATCGTTTAATTCGACTGGAGTTTGCTTTATTTAAAAAGACGTGAACAAAGCTTGGTCCACATATTTTTAAATAAAGCAAACTCCAATCGAATTAAGCGATCAATTTTTTCACGTCTTTTTTTATTGGAATCAATTAATCGGAAACAATTTTATTCGCAACAAAGTTCACCATTTTGTACGAAATGTTTTACGGTATCCATGAAAGCTCAAAAATAGATGATATCGGTTTGATTGAAAATTGGAGAGAAGATTTTTGTATAGCTTACCCTTTGCCACGATTTAAATTTCCTTTTCAACAAAGTGGCGATTGTTTGAAACTAAAATTTAATTTTATTCACTCCAAACGTACGATTTTTTCTTTACATCGTTTCTGAGATATTGTAGGCACCGCAAAACATCTCACCGAGTAAAATTGTGGACATTATTCACGATGAAAGTGCTTCGAATGAATTGATTCTGACAAAGAATGAAACAAATCTGATCGAATCGCATAATTCGGTTACTTTTGAGATATTTATGTTATGTAATTTTATGACGAAAAGCGATGGAACGGCGACAATTCTGCGGAAACGTCACACAAGCTACCTTCACTCACAACTCGCAACATCATAGATACAATTTCATTTTCCATTGACACGGCTGGGTAACTTTGCCAAATTGACAGGCAAACTTCCCAACGAAGTTTCGGACTTGAACTAGCGATCACGGTTAGCGGGTGTCCACCCAAAGTTTCCCCTTCTGCACGGGGATATGATGTTCGTCAGGCTTTCAGCTTCTCATACCTCCGCATCCTGCATTATTCCTGCTACACTTTCGCAACTGAAACCATCAACACGTTGCGGTACGTCGTGAACAGGTTTCCCCAAGCGCCTGCATCGTGTTGGTACTATGTTCTCCTTTTCCTACGAAGCATTTCGCCTCTTGAAAGCTGATGGTAGTTTCTTTAAAAGGAAAAATCTTAGTCGTAAAATAACAAATAAATCTCTAATACGAGAATGGAAAATACTTGATACTGAGATTTTAACAAGATTTAATAGAGTAAAAAAACTGAACGATAGTGATTACTTTAACAGGATATTGAGTTGTGAACGCTGTACGCAAATAAATATCGCTGGAACTATTCCTATCGGCAGGTGATTTATTGATTCAAACTTTTTCTTTGTTGCAAAGTGAATTATTTCAATTAAGATTAATTTTTCTTGCTGTATAATTGAATGAAAGCTTCTAGCCACCTGTAATATTACATGCTGTAAAAGGATTGTTGCAAAAAGCGAAGAACATTGTTGGACGATCGTTGATACTACTGGGCTGCGAAACTGATTTAACAATTTAATTTAACAGAATGTATTAAAAGCGTTGACAAAAAGAAACGGTAAAAACATCGAGCACTCAATAATATCGAATTAACTGTAACCACGCCGAAACCAATGCGATGAGTGATCATAATGAGTCGTAAATTTGTTGCCTAAATTTTAATATGCCTGAATCGTTGTTTTTTCCTTTTGAAATCTTACATCAACTCATTCGTCCACTTTTCATGTGGATCTGTTATCCCCAAATCGTTGACGTGATGTTAATATCGATCATTCGGTAATTTATGTTTCCTGATTTGTCAACGGGTTCCGTCGTCGTTTCGTCGTCGAATGCTTTTCGCTCCGTGATCCATTAGTTATGGGGATAATGCACCATTAATCTTTGGGGCGATGCATCGACGTATGTACGTTCTGGCATTTGAACGGATCACTTGAGCTTTGCGGCTCAAATCGGCAGCTCGCGGTTTTGGAATTACGGGATCAAGTTATGCGGGAAGATTATTTCACCGGAAAAGTCGGTTTGTGTAAATCTCAGCCTCGCTGCTTGGGCAAGTAATTGAATATCTCCCGCGATTCATACGGCGGTGATATCGAATATGCTGTCAGTAAAATTGTTATAAAAATCAAGCGTGCTATTTCCTTTCGACTGTTTAACTCCGTTTCTCCTTCTTCTTCTTCCTCTTCTTTTCAACCAGCTTCGGGGAAGACGCTACCACCAGCCGGGAAATATGACCGACCAAAGTTATGGCGAGGAAGGAAGGAATAAGGTCCAAATTCAGCGGAACCAGCCTCACTCCATTCCGGGCCGAGCTGGTAAGACGGGTCATGGTGCGCTTCCAGTAATATAGGAGACAGGGAATACGTAGTTGGTAATAAGGATGGTACGGCTGGATCCGTTACTTCTAATATCATAAGACGAAATCTCCTGAATCGTGACCCGGCACGTTATCTCCTCCATTATCTATTTCCACCGCTCGCCACTGGGTGTGTGTGTCACGAAAATTCCTCTTTTATTGCAGGGTCTTCAACCTTGGATATCCCGGGAGCTTTTTCTGCCTCCTTTTTTCACTATGTTTTCACTGTACCCAAGTTTGCGAGAAATTTCACGTGCAATTTGGTTTCAAGTGGATCTTTCAATTCGTGTTTTCGAAATCTACGGCTTCCTATTTTTATTTGTTATCGTAAAAAAGGTCGCTAAAAATGAACAAATTTTCCTCAAGCTTGTAAATTACTCTATATCATCATTTAAATATTTTTCACTTTCCCTTTACGACACGGCGATAGCCCAAACATCAAAAAAATTCATAATTATGATCAGAAATCTCCATGAATTTACCTAGAAATTGGTACATCTTCTCTTTTTGAACTCATTATAATTCACTATCATTTATCATTGCGTATACATGTTTATGAAACGTTGTACTTGATTTTCAAATTGTCTTTTTACCAATTGCAAAACAGCTCATCTTTTTTGTTCATCCAGCTAGTTTTGCTGGCCAACTTTGGCCAACTTTCACTGTTTATTATCCTATATGCAATTTCCGTCTGCTATGGTCGAAAATTAATTATACGGCACCTTTCGTGCAGAAAATTGTCCAGAAACGTACCACAGACGTTTGACATTTCGTTTATTTTAACTTCAACGGGAAAGTAGGGAGCATATTTCACGATGATATTTCACGAGATAATAGAGTCGTAGCAGATGCTCGTAATATATTACGAATGGTCTTTCATTTCGAAAACCTATTTCGTTCTAACTGCTTTCTGGGACACGCTTTCCAAGGGTTTTCACGACCCGTTTAAAATCTTCGCGTTTTTTTCTTTCTCCTTTTCACAACATCAAGCATCGGTTCGATCAACCGATCCAAAGAGCTCGACAATAAATGATCTATGCATATCTCCGGTTACTGGATTGAGACCGTCACCTTCCGGGGAGTTTGAAACTTTGTTGACCTGATTGTTGTTCCGAATTCCGTGGCTAGCCGGGCGTTGAGGCGCAAGAGGATAAAACTTTTTAACAGATTCATTCGGTGAACTTATATTTCTAAGGTAAATATCATCAGAGAATCAAGCGTAAAGACTCCACGGTACATGGAAGTTCTTTTAAACAAAAGGCATTCGTTTAAAAAATTCAAACGATAACAAGCGTCGCCTCTCGGCAACATTTTAATTGAATTTTAATTTTAAATGTGTAAGCCAAGTTTGCAAGAGGGGAGACTTTTCCACCGAAAGGTGAACTTCGGCTTGTCACCATGCATAGTCAAACACCTCGACTCAACGTGATTCGCAATTTACAGTTTATGATTTACAAAGTAAAACGTTTTTATAGTCACGCCGCTTAGTGCATCCGAAGCCAGATTCTCTCGGACGTAAAAGACGCGGAGTTTGGTTACCAAAATCCCTGAGGAACGTTCCAGATTACGGCGATAATATTGTTTTATCGTCTAATAAACACCTTTCCTAAAATTATGATAATCAATTTTTAGATCGTACACGTAGATATCCCATCCGGAATAAAAATTTCGTACGCTCTTTTCAAGCAGCGATACTCTTTATCGGTCTACTTTGGAATTCAGAAGTCCTGCAGATGTTCTACAACGCGGACTAGCGAGAGAATAAACATAATTTAAATAAAACTTCTCCGCTTGCAGCTCCGCATTGTTAAGCTTGTTTCGTAAGTTTTTAGAATGCAGATGCTGACGTCGGTTTGTTGGTACTCTTTTATGCCTCCGTTCTTATGGTTGTTTTTTTCTTTTTCTTCTCTTTTCCCCCTAACGAAGAAGCGTCTTCTCTTTTTCACATCCCTCCACAATTTCCCTTCCATTTTCCTCCCCGGTACCGTGTAATTAAATTGAAAACATACCACCCCACGTTCTTTCCAGTCGAGTACATACTATGCATGTACAATATACATGTATGTGCGAGCATATGAAGCAGTTTCAACTAGCAGTACGCACTTCGCAAGAGCTTCCTGTGGTACGAGACATCGATAGAGATACTATCATCGGTTACATCGTCTATAGTGTTTCGATAGTAGCGAAAATTATTTCTTTCTTTACCGACATTTCCGACTGTGAAATACTCACACGATGCGCGAAATTTTTATATCATTACCACCGTTCAATGTTCTGAAAAAGTATTCAAATACGTGACGTCAAGATTTTCCCAGAAAAATATGTAAGGAAACAGCATAGTGTACCAATTAGGGATGAATAGTTGGCATCAAAGTATGAATCAGGACAAATAAGAAGATCAAAAAAAAAAGTTCGAAAAATTACCAGCATTATGTTATTCGCGGTAGTTGGATTAAGATTTTGTCTCATTTCTGTTTACCATTATTGATGCAAATAACATTTCTCTTTTACCAACTTTCGATTCATTCTCCGACTGTGGGTTCTATTTATCTTTAATGTAGATGCTCGCATTTTTCGCGATTAAGTAAAATGCTTGCGGATCTCGCACGAGGTGAAATTACCCTCTCGAGTATACCCTACATCGTATTTCTAAAAACGTGTGAGCACGATGATGACTCCGTGTAATGTACGGTTATCCGCATAGTCTAGGTTCGTTCCAGTGCTTGTCCGTTTTCTTCCAGCTTTCGTTCCCTTTCTTATTTCCAATCTAATTTAAAGTTACAGTATTAAAGAATGAGCTCGCGTTTCCCGCTTCATGCAGCCGAGTTTCCTTGTTTCCGCTTCCGCGTGCAGCGTTTCTTGTTTGCTGCCTTCGCCGTACCTCGCGGAATACCCGCCACCCGTACACACGGCAAAGAAAGAAGCTGGTGAGACGAATGGACGCGAAACCTTCGTACTTGTACTTACACTCGCCGCTCTTGCTCAACGCGAAGCGAGGGTCTCCTTCTTCTTTTTCTACGTTTCGAAACTGCGCCCCGACGATATTTTTCCCTCCCTATTTCCTAACTGAGTAAGAAACGCGAACTCCTCTCGACTTCCGGTTACTCTGATCCCAGCCAATGCCAACGTGAAGATCGAACAGGAACGACTCTTACAGGTTCGCCCATGGAAACCGTTTCGCAAATAACTTACGGTTTGCCAAAATTTGCAAATTTTCCGAAAATCTTCCGGAAGATTGTTGATCTGTGAATAATTAAATTGTTTCCTGCACAGATTTCTGATTGTCTTGGGGAAATGTTTAATCAAGCTGACAATGATTCGTGTGCTTACTAATTGAATTAGTTTGTGACGATGGTTTGGGGCTGAAAGTTATTAACGAAATTTCAACATCGTACGTATGCGCCGGGGTCAAACAATCTGTGCCAACCTGTGTGCCAGCAGACTTTTCAAAGATATTAATTATTCAGCGCACAAACGGTAAACTCGGAGCTTGAGGGTAACTAAAAAAAAAAAAAGAAATAAGAAAAAATTAATAAATAATCCCAAGCATCTTATTTGGCGTATAAGAAGTGTACAGATTATTTTCTCTTTTTCTTTTTCCTGGTCGAAACTTTTCAACAAAATGCAAAAACTTAGCCGAGTTCCTGACTTCCAATATCGCGTGCGGGTGAAATTAAAATTTCGCTGCGTTATCGGGCGCGCTTATCCCACGTGACTTCACTTTCGGGAATTCTTTTTTTTTCATACTTCAAGCCCCCTGAGCCAGCTCTGAGAAAAAAAAGTCGCGAGATGATTCTCTTAGGATCTCTGGATCAAACGACGGCCCCTCGGCATCCACCGCAACCCTTTTCCCCATTCTCTTGTATCTGGCTTAGGGTTCGTATTACATACAGTAGTTCCGTAAGGGTTCATTCCCTCGAAATATTCCCCGAGCTCGTGAGCTCCCCGCGACTGCGTGGGTGTATATAAATATACATGTGTGCCGGTAAGTACGACATTGGGCCCGCATCAGGGCTCGGCAGACTAGAAACGCCATCCGGATTATCTTCACTGATTTAATTTATTACCGGAATATCACCAGCTGATATACTTTACCTTGAGTTATGCCGCTTAAGTTCGCAAAGGAGCGCGCACGCCTTCTGTAAGATGAAGTAATTCAGCCTCTGATCCTCGCTGCAAGCTCAATTAGCGGTCGACTTATGGCTCTAACGTTCATCTAATCAGTCAGTATTGACGGTTAAGGCACGCGCTGAAATTCCTGTCGTTTACGTGAATATACGATTGTCTCTCAATCTCGCCATTTATTTTGTTCTCCGATACAATGCCTGGTTAACAAACTCGCAAAGAAATCAGACACCCGAGATATACCAGATCGATTTTTTTCAATCTGCGATACGTTACGTTGTAGTAAATCAAAAAATGTTACGTACATGTTTTTTTTTTACGTACCAATTTTACCGTTTAAGCGGTAAAAATCACTCTTACAGTTCAACCATAAAAAAAGATCCATCTGTTGAGAGTAACCAATTCTCAATTGGTTTCACCACACAATTTTACGTTACCATCGAGGAATCGTAAAATATCGGTTTTTCATTTCGTACATTTTCAAACACTAAAAAATGGCGAATGTGGCTCATTAATTTGATTCCTCACCCTACAATTCATTCAAAAATTATATCATTTGCTGAAACCTTGTCAGCCTTTCAATTTTCACGAAAACTGTACACGAATCACGCAACCTAATCAGCTCACTTTTTAGTTTCCAAATTGAATATCTCTTTATACTGTTCGATGTCCCAGTATTTTGTATATACAGTTTAAAATCCCCATGGAACTATTACCATTTAATATATAGTCTACCGAAAGAGTAGTTTCTTCCATTAATCCGATGTTGAAATCAGAATTCCGATACTTTTTCATTGCATTATTTGGTCAGTAATTCAATGATCATTTTTAATTTGTTTTGCTCTCGACGAATTCGCGACGAAGTCACCCAAACCAGTAACTTGTCAACTTTGCAGAGAAAATGAAAAAGTTATTTCGTCAGCGCGAGTAGTTCCTCTTCAACGAAGTCCGCGATACCGTATTTCAGCCAGTTTGTTTAATTTTCAAAGTTGAAGAGTGACGTAAGTAAAAGCTGTTGTCAGCCGAGTCATTTCTACCTCTCTAACAGAATATTACAATTTTTCTCCGTGACCATCAGGCACATTTAGCCACGGCTTCAACTCGTAACCCACTTCAGGACTCACCGACTTTTCTCGCGACCCCTTCCGTTTCTTGCCATGTGTACAACTCTGCGGGGCTGAATTATTTCGAAGCAATCGGGGATCGACAGGGGTAAAGAATTTAATTACCCAACGGGATTTTACGGTGCACCGAAGCTCGAATTCCCTCTCTCTATATTAAACCGCGATCCCACGAAGCGCATCCCTTCTGGGATACCGACTACAGAAAAGAACCTAGAATTCTTGAACGGATGCTGGTGGATACCGGCGCCGGCGCATCGCGCTTGCCAATGTTAACTAACGGGTGCTAATTAGGTGTAATCAAGTATGCAACGTGTGTTCCCGCCGTTAAATTACTGCTACAAAACGACCGGGGGTTGGTCCGAAAGCGCGGTCTGAATGGAGACGCGTTTTCCACTCGGTGGTATGCGAGTTATACGAGCTTAAAGAGCTCGTTATACATCTGGTCCGTTTTATTCCAGCGTCGCGAGTGGAAGTTGATCGCTCTTATTTTCGCTCTAAACGATTCCCAGCGAGCGTTTCGTCGATGGTTTTTGCGTCAATCGTACAAACGTTACGATACGGGACAGGTTTGTTTAATCGCTTCACTACACCGAAGTGTTTTGCTTTAATCTCTTTCGCTGCAGCAGGAAATTGTGTAAGCTTCGTTTCATAACGAATTGCCACTTCGCCAGGCGCATCGGTTTCAACGGCAGTAAAAATAACAGTTGCGTTTATGGCCCCGGTGCAATAACGTTATGGTAATTCGAATGAAAAATACCGCTGTATCATTCAGTGAAGACACAGCAGGCACTGCATACTTAAACGCCTGCCCGCTTCTCCGGTAATTGGTAAACAGTTTATACGCGCAGCTCCTCAAAGACTCGAGTAAGTATAACGTGGCAGGGAATTCAGGTGGAATATCGTCCAAGTTTACACGGAGCCTACGAAACTTTCCAGACGGCAAAGGAAAATGAGCCAATCCGTAGGAATCTCAATCCCTGCCCCGGGAATGGATTGAGTGAATTTTGCCATTTTTTATTCGTTGCAAATTTTTACGTTCACATATTTTTTCAGAGCAAATGTACTAATAACTTGATCAAAGTCGATATATTTCAGTACTTCAGACTTGATATTAAGCAGTACCAACGGCGCTAGGGGATCCGACAACGAATTCCAAAAATTAATAAAGGTAGTTCGAAATAGATTGGTTTGCTAAACAAAACTCATAACGCATCAGTGATATTTTTCAAAAAAACATTTCCGTTGTAATTATTTCTTCATACCAACAGACCGATTTAACTCGCTTATGAGTTTCAACAATCCTTGTCAGGGGGTTTTTTTTTTTGTTGTTTAAAAATGAAAAAATTCATCGTAATCACTGGCATGATTTTTGTCTTTCGAAATTCCCACATCTGAAAAATGCAACACAGTTTACCGAAATATATTAGACATTGAAAAGATGAATCAGATCATAGCAGGGCGAACTCTATGATGCCTCTAAATCCACCCCTGATTGAGAGGCTGCGCCAATGCATTTTTTATTCATTGTAATTTTAGTTTTCAGTCAGTCGTACCCTACAACTTGTAACTGTCCCCAATTTTATAATAAACTAAGTATTTCTGTTTAGAAAAAAATCCGCTAATGTTCGTACGATCATATTTCTGTACGTGCGTCGTAACTCACCTACTCCCAGGTGGCATACTTGTCGAAGTGTCGTTAACCATTTGGTTAATTGGGGCCGACATTATGTCGACAGACATAGAATTTATCCAATTAAAAGTTAGCAGAAAATCGGCAAGACGGTGACTGTTGTCGATAAGCCAAAAGTCAAAACCGGGCCTGTCGTTATACGTCGACGAACGTCTTCTACAAATCTCGAGATCGAGGCAACGTCAAAATCAAAATTGGACATCCTATAGATCTCGCCGTTGCGATTATAACGAGAAAAAAATAAATGTGATAATTTTCGAAATTTCAAAGTTTCACTTGACCGTTTTTATATGGCTACAAGTCAATTCACAGTCGACTTGTACACTATTAATTGTCAATTGATAATTAGTGGCAATTTCTAGATCACTTTTTATTGTAGCTGACATTTAGTCGACTACTGGCTTTAAATATGACGTTTCTTACAGTCTCCAGTTAGATGACTTCATTTCTGGCCGACAATAAGTCAGATACACTCGGCTAGTAAGATGTTGCAACATGCGTTGATCGCATCGTGAGATGTCCTTTAAGTTATTTCAAGCGGAAGACGAGGATCTCTGATTATAACGTCCCGTGTGACGAATTGGTAACAGGAAAAACGTAGCGAAGTCGAGAAATTCGTTCAGAACGAAACGCTAACAATAGCTTCGACATAGTAAAAGAAGCATTTAAGAACAATCAATGAAGAGAGAACGTATAGTTAACTTACTCCCTGCGGGCAAGATGAAATGTCAGTTCCAGTAATAATTTATGTTATGTGCGGATTGGACTATACAAAGAGCCAGAACCAAGCAGGGAAACACACGTTTCGTTACGATGAGCGGATATATTTAACCGAAGAAAGAACCGAACTCTTTTTTTTTTGTCGTTAATAAATTACATAAATTCGCATGTCGATAACATTTACAACGTATTACCTGAGCCTTGATTGTCGCATCATTATTCTCAATTATCACAGGTCAAACTTCCGCTTTATTGAACTTTCCAAGTACCACAGCCTAGCGCAATTGCATAGCGACGTAACTGGAAGAATACCACGTAGGTGCAAGTATTTTTAACACGCGTATCGTTATTCCAGACTATTATGTATTCATGGAATTACCACAATGCTATGGTAGTCATTTCTCATCGTTCTCTACTGCATATTCCAATTTCATGAACATGAACTCGATTGGAAACAATACGATGTGGCAGCCACGTATGGAAAAAAATATTTCAACCCTCCATATCAGTGGCGTCAATTTTATTCAATTTTGTTCAAACTTAATTATTTTTAAAAGAATGTAAATTCGAAAAATTGTTGATTTCGAAAAATCAACGACGGAGCCAGGAATCGAACCTTAATTATTTTTACTTGGTTTTATAAAGAATTGAATTGCTGAGTCACAAAATTTGAAATCTTGTTAGGCAGCTCTATTATTCACCTCTACTAGTGTTTGTTATTAAAGTCAAGTTCTTCTGTCACATTCGATTGCTAAACACTGAAGTCACGTGAAGTATAATTGTGATATTGATTTACTTGATCAAGGATGCTCAAAGCTGGTGGTAGCATTGCGAAACAGCATGCGACGGTGTGTCGTTATTGTGAATTGAATTATCATAGTGAACTGATTTAATTTTTAGCATACCTTGCATTACTTGAATTACCTCTAATATTCCTAAATTTGACACGCATTATTGTTCAAACCTGTGCATGTACAATAATCATGAAAATTATTTGGTCAGCCGTCAAGTATTGAGTTCGCTATGTGATAAACCAATTGCATTTAGATAGCTCGAATGTTGGCTTGACAATGTATCTCATGCGTAATGATCAAGTATTGGACTTTTCCTAATTTAAGACAAGGCCAAGTGTCTATGAATTTTCCCGGCTGATTATTACACTATTAAAAATGTAGTCGACCCTGAAATGAATAGCGTTGCAAATTTCGTTTCTATTTCCATTCATTCAATGAGGAACAGAATAAACAATACTGTATTGTACACTGCTAAGTAGATTTATAATTCCCGTGAATTCATGTGCGACAATTCATTAATCTTGGTAGGGGAAACCGGTGATATAAAAAGAGGGCTGTCTACTGTTGGAACACCATTGCTTCGAGGCTTCTGGGACGGTCTCGACGGAAGTACTATTTACTCTACAGAAGCGCAGCAATATGCCTAACAAAAGTGGAAGCAACGGTTGCAGCAAGGGATTACCGTTTCCAAAACCGGGTGACGAGGTAGTGATTTCTGGGATTGCCGGGAGATTCCCGGAGTCACATAACGTAGCGCATTTCCGAGAGAACCTTTTCAATAAGGTAGACCTTATTACCGATGACGATCGTCGTTGGAAATTGGGTAAAGCATTATTCATATCTGTTTATGTAAGAAGATATAATGTAGTTCGGTACGAACAATTTCGAAGTATTTAATAGAGTTCATCACATTTAATCCATTTTCAAACCTTTTTTTAGTATTCCATTCGAGTCCCTGCGATTGAATTTACTCTTATTTGCAGAAAATTCAGATATTCCTAAGAGAACTGGAAAGGTAAACGATATTGACAGGTTCGACGCACAATTTTTCGGCATAAACTTCAAGGAAGCTCACACGATGGATCCTATGGCTAGAATGCTGTTGGAACACACTTACGAAGCTATCATTGACGCTGGAGTCAATCCAGTGCAACTTCGTGGAACTAGGACTGGTGTCTTTGTAGGAACTTGTTGTAGCGAATCTGAAAATGATTGGATGTATACAACATTGCAGGTCAGAATAATAGAAACTTGTAGTATACTTGATAGAATTACCTATAACTTCACCGAAAGACTTACGCGGGTTAAGATAGACAAATTTGCACTCTCTCGTTATCGATGCGTATTCATGAAACTTTGAAAGTGATCTCGAGAAACCATCAAAAACAAATTCATCGACCGATTCACGCGCATGAACCCCTATACGGCTAAACTTGTTCCATTAAAACTGCTGTAATGTATTTCGGTGTAATCTTGTTCATAGCATTCCCGTATTGCATAACTTGTTTCCTTGACTTATCACTTGTGCTTTAGACATCAACTCTCATTGATGTTGTTGCAAGTATATTCGAGGTGAATCTGTTTCTATTATGGGTTATTGCAATGCCAGGAATGCAAGTGATCGATTCACCAATGTTCGATAGTTTATCACCCGTCTCTATCGGTTATTGAGAGTGCGACTAATTAAACTATTAATAGTTGCCTCTTTTACTTATACCAACCGATCGAACCAGCGAGTTGTAAGGTTACCTTCAGCCTTCAATTGTTCGTGTCCTTTCTTCTCTGAATATATAGAAAAAAAACCATTGGCGTTCGATTGAACGCTGTATTAACTATGGCTTATGTAATAATAACACAGCTCTACGAAATAAATACTTTTTTATGTTGCTCTGATTTTTTCTGTGAATCCTGGTGTTTGAGAACGTAAAACTTACGAATATAATTATGATTATATTAGATTGGCTCTGGTTTTCATGTTATTGTAGTATTGTATTCGAGATGACTCAATGTTTAAAGGCGAATTTCTCTTGAACGGTTAAAGTTCTATATCAGTAGTTTTTTATAGAGCGTGAAATTTCCTATAAAAATCTGTTGATACAGATAGTTTATTAGATGTACGTTTAGATGGTTTATACGTCAGACGTTTATGAGATACATTTTTTCCTAAACTTTTTTACCTGTTATTTAAATGAAAAATGGAAAAAAATCAATATTAAAAGCTCGTATTTGGCTGAGATATTCTATTTAAGATACTCTACCGAAAGTTTGATGCGTGTTTGAGAGAAATTTTTTTATTTTTTTTTTTTTCGGAACACCCCAATACCCCCCCTTTCGAAGAAACTTGTCGTACCCTCTTTTTCATGGCGAGAACAACAAAGTATTATATTTCTCATATTTTTTATACTTCTGTCCGAATAAAGTAAGCATAACTGAGGTTATTGATAGTATTTTTTTGATAAACTTTAGATATTAAAAAAAAGAAATCGAATTTTTCACCTAAACATTGCTTTTTTGAGTCATATATGAAAATGCCGATAAAATAAATACCTAGAGCCAATTTCGAAAAACTACGCTTACTCCTAAGGTCGTTGACATCGAATCTTTCTAAGACGACTCAAATATCAAGAGCAACAAAACCACTGTTGGCCAGTGTAAGCAATGCGCACCGAAAAAAAACTTCAATAATTGCACAGGTGAACGGATGGAGTGCAGTCGGCTGCTGCAAGGCTATGATGGCTAGCCGAATCTCTCAATGGTTGGGATGTACAGGACCCAGCTACTCTATGGATACAGCGTGTAGTTCCAGTTTGTTCGCAATGGATCATGCGTACAAGGCAATTAGGACCGGTGAATGTGAAGCAGCCATCGTTGCAGGGTGCAACCTATGTCTCCATCCATACGTGTCAAGCCAATTCTTTCAGCTCGGTATGAAAAGTTGTCTCAAAAAATTAAAACGAATAAGTAGTTTGTTCACAAATGTAAACCAGTGTCATCTTACGATATTGAAATGAGAAATTCATTCAAAGATGAAGAGATTCGACAAGCCCAATTGACTCTGATTTTGCGAGCACAGGAATTCTCTAGGCCTGAACGTTGAATTTAACACCAATATCGTTCGTCGTTTCTCAACGAATGTTGTATTACAAAATTTCATGTCAAATTCCTTGACTGAATATGTGTGGCGACATCAACGATAGTAGACTTACGATGAGAATATCGTCTCTCCGGAGTACGGACACGATTCGACCTGTTGAAGTGTTTTCTTGAGCTGAGAAATGTAGCCCTTGATGTCTAAATCAATCTTATGGGGCTTTAGTCCATTTGTCCAATGCATTTCAAATTGTAGCCGTCTTCAACAACTTATCGATACTTCACTATTTTTCCGACATTCGATTTTGAAAGTTGCCCTTACCAGTTTCAGTCATTCAAATGGCATCGGTTGCCCAAAATAATACACATCTACAAGTTAAACACTATAATCATCGTACGTCATCTGAATGAATATCTGTTACAGAATTTTCAATTCTCATGTGCTCATGTCAACAAGTCACACACACAAATCTTAAATGTGCCTCACGCGACGAATTTCAAATATATATAGAACTTTCAAAATGTGAATATAAACTTTTTCAAAACGATTAATTCATTTTGTGGAGAAAGTGTTGATTCTTCGTGATTATTTACGGCTTCTTGACCGCTGAACTTCATGACTCACTATAATGTCTTACAGGCATCGGCTAGATTTGCAGCAGCTTGGTGGTCTTTAATACTTAAAAAGAATTAAAAATTAGTTGAGGCAAATAAGTAGATGTTGCGTGACTGATCTGTAAGAAAAAACTGTGAATACATTACTTGAACACTTAGATGAGTGAAATGCGGTAGGAAGGAATGCAGTGCAAGGGGTTTTTTCCGTTAAAATATATTTTCAAGATTGTTACGCGTCGTGATTACATCGTTTCGCGTGTAGATGTATATTATTTTTGGCTACCGGTTATATTTATTGTTAGATGACTAATACTAGTAAGTGCAACTCCAAGAAGGAAATGTTGGAAGAATAGTGAAAAAACGCCAACACGGTTAGAATTTCGAATCCACAGATAGAAAAAGGACCCATGAGATAGAATTAGACGTCTGGGCTGCATGTCTTAGCTCAAGAAAATATTTCTAGAAGTTTGAACTATTACCGTGCTCCGCAGAAGTATGACACTTTCTTTGTTTGTACACCTCGATGAATCTTTCTTCACTGTGAACAGCTCCGGAGGTTCGATAAATTAAAACCTGATAATCATTGCCCAAGTACACGTCGATCGAAAATTCACATTTTATCGACACTTCCATTGTGAATATCCAATATTCGCATCTTCCCAGTGATAAAATCTCAATTTATGTAATTCCAATTTCACTCTATCAGGTATACTTTCTCCCGACGGACGCTGCAAGTCATTTGACAATGAAGCGAATGGCTACGCCCGCAGCGAAGCTATATCTGTTATCTATCTCCAGAAATCGAAGGATGCAAAACGTATTTATGCGCATGTCGTGTACACCAAAACCAATTGTGATGGTTTCAAAGAAGAGGGCATCACGTTCCCGTCGAGCAAGATGCAACGCACATTACTTGAACAATTTTATGACGCGTGCGGAGTCCCACCGTCGAGTTTGGCTTTCGTAGAAGCACACGGGACCGGAACCCCAGTTGGTGACCCTGTGGAACTCGATGCTATCGACAAAGTATTTTGCCCTGGTCGAACTACTCCACTACGAATTGGTACAATCAAGTCAAATATTGGACATACCGAACCAGCAAGTGGTCTTTGTTCTGTGGCCAAGGTATGTCCCACATAGCACAAAACTTAAAGTCATTAAATACACGTTCAAAAGATTACCATTAACCATTGACCCATATTTTTACCTCGAAAAGATATCTTCAGATCCAAAAAATATTTTCATGTTCCGAGGATGTCATTCGTGACTTTCAGGCATGAAAAAACGATAGACTCAAAAAAGTACGATATCATTTCGACGACTTTCAGTTTTATGTCATACGGGGTGGTGTCCATGGTCGCTTATAATAGTGAAATTTATATCATATAACTCTGCTCTTTACGGGGCCCTTCAAACATCACGTCACGCTGTTTGGGCCATTTCACCATTTTACCCCCCCCCCCCCCCCCCCCCACAACGTAATGTGCATAACTTTATTCTCGCGCCTACCCACCCTTCTTAATACATTTCGAAATTTGTTAATAATATGACGGATAATTGATAAAAAAGTGTTATATACGTAACACTTGTTACATCACAGGGAATGAATCTTGAACGTACGAATTAAATCAGCTAAATATTATGCCCATCACGAGGGAAATCTGACATATACGTTTCTTTTCCCGCAGCATTCCTTCAGTCAGAACATTTCTTCGTGCGAAAATTTCTGCGTCCGGACTCTTTTCGTCAAGGGCACGTTTTCGTCTGGGTGTTTTTTCGTTTAGTGTCAACTGGTACAAACGTGAAAGTTTATTGCGTCACGCCGACGCCGCGACGCCGATCAGAATAAGTTCGGCTTCAAGTGATCTGTAGCACTCCATAGACTATAATATTTTGGGCCACGTGGATGTAGTGTGTTTTGAAAAAAACATCACGAGATGCATAAGTGACCGATCGAAATAACGTGCCAGATGAAACAAGCAGCTTTAGGCTGGCCTTACGCCAGCCCTTGAACCTCCCGTTTTCACACTGCAGGTTCCAAGTGACAGAAATAAATTTATATAAAAAAAAAATAAAAATAAGAAAAAACAAAGTTTACAGCAAAAAAATATGATATCCACTTCTTATTTCGATCTACAAAATCAGATACTTGATTCACGATTTAAAAGTCCTCAGGTATCGAATTACATGAAAATATGACGATTTCTCTCATTTCGAACCACTATAATGGATCCACCATCGCAGATTTCGGGAGTCCGGCCTTGGATTCGTTATCGGTGACCCAAAAAGCTCTACGTACTAATTTCTACTAGAATCGAAATATTTCTTTCTACCCTAGCTCTTTGCTTCGGCACTTTGGATTTCGCAACTCTGATCTCAGATTCGTAATCAGCCACCCAATAAACCATCCAGTGCTAACTTTAATCCGAATCCAGATGTCTTTGGTTGGTTTCAGCATATTGAATACGTCAAATTCAAATTGTTCAGATACAACTTTAGATTCATTATCAGCGACCTAAAAAACCTCACGCTACCAATTATCATTCGAATACATTCATCCATTTTCAAGATATCATTATTTTTATATTACCTTCTGGAATTTTCTCATTTAACTAATTCAAAAGGCACTGAATCGATCAAAGCCAAAATTTAATCAGTTCTTAGTATGAAAAATCTGCATCGATTAAGATCAAAATCACTGAAATCCGGTAACTTGTTCATGAGATATCGTCGGGAAAAAAAATTGGTCACACACACACACACACATGCAGCCATACGTATATTCATACACAGTATACACGTACACGCGCGTCTATCCGAAAATTGTCGGGGGTGATTTTCCTGATCTTGAAACGTTGAGATCTAATGAAAACTCAACACTCTTCATTTTCGGGGTGATTACAACAACTTCCTTTTTTCTCTGAAAACAGAGAAACGGTAAGTTAAAAATGTCCATACAATAAAATGCTTAAGACGAAGAAGTGTTTGAGACAAGGAAGGGTTCATACAAAGAAATGGAAGACGAAAAAGTCGGGTACGAATAAGTGACGTACGATGAAATGTCCGGTAACCGAATGGCCGACAATCTTGCAGCATCTCTAAAAATGCTGAAGAGTTTTCCCTCACGATTCGTCCTTTTTATTTAGTTTCACACCTTTAAACATAAAACAGCATTATGATTGAGCATACTAACCGTTAAAATATTTTAATCACAGGTTGTGATTGCGATGGAGAGTGGATACATTCCGCCAAATATAAATTATAATCGTCCACGTGAAGGAATCGAGGCTTTGGAAACTGGTCGCATTCAAGTTGTCACTGAACCAACGCCGTGGGAAGGCGGTTACGTTGGCATAAACTCTTTCGGCTTTGGGGGTGGTAACGCACACGTGCTTCTAAAGTCGAATACGAAAGAGAAGATCAGAAATGGCTCACCTGACGACGATATGCCCAGACTTGTTGTCATATCCGGGCGAACAGTGGAAGCTGTGAATACTTTGTTGGACGACGTACGTGTTATATTTTTGCACCGATCGCATTTTATTAGCTCATGTACATGTACCAGCATACTCAATGATACTGATTCATGCAGTTAAACTTCACGTACTAGACTTTCATATTTGTGACTCAATTGAGACTCCTCTGACGAAAGTCGGAAATGGGGGGGATCTCACGGGAGCGGCGAAAAATTGAATAGGCTCAATTTAAATTTTTTCAAATTTTTTCGAAATCCCATTGTTATCCAAGATGGACAATTGAAATATTCTGCATAACATAGAAATTGATGTGAAAAATACTTTCATCGTAAAAATTACATACATCGTCTTCATTTCCGACCAGCATCCCCATAGTAGAAAACACTACGTAACGCACTCTTAACGCTTCTCATAATCGAGGATAATCAATTTTCTCGCAATCAGTAAGTTGTATCACGCCATTAAATGTGAGAAAATCTAATGATAACAGCTCGAGAGTAGACCAGTAGATGTGGAATACGTCGGTCTCTTTCATAATATACACGCTAGAGAAATTCCCGGCCATCCATACCGTGGATACACGATATTTCCTCCCCGGGGCGTATTGCGGAAGAACGTGAGAGATGTGCAATATTATTCGGGTGGAAAACTGTCGACAACGCTGATTTTTAATGGATTTGGATCTCAGTGGATCAAAATCGGTGAGTTTTAAATGCTAAACCTTGGACTAATCCGTGGATAATAAGTATGGCTTTGGCCTAGCCTTATAGAGTGACTCACTACCCAAGCTGCCGAGTAGCATAGCGCTATTTAAGAATTCAGGTATCCTTGGATAGAAAATACAGAGTACGGTATGAAATTGATACAAAAACAAAAGAAATAAGATTAAAATTTGTTATTTTATACTAGTATAGTGTATACGTTACAAAGTGGTTTTCTGTGTCTGCTATCGAAATCTACATATCAGTAAAATTAGCGAGTTGCATTCACAGAATTGATTGCCTTAGCACCAATGCATGTATCAACGTTAGTTTTTATTATCACAATGCAGAATAAGTACGCGGACTAATTTAACTTTGCCCGTTGAACAGGTCAAAGCCTGTTGCAAATCCCGGTATTTGCGAAGGCTCTACAAAAGTGCAACATTGTTCTGAAATCTTACGGTGTGGACATTCTTGATATTTTCATCAACGAAGATCCGAAAACTGTCAACAACATTACAAACTCGCTTGTTGGTAACGTTGCAATACAGGTAGAGTGTTTCACGGTAACCTTAAATGTTATAAAATTAGAAATGACATCGATGTTTTAGTCGAATAATACTGTTTTAATGGAGTCGATAAAATAATGCAGATCTAATGAATCATGGTAATAAATACACATATTTATTCATTTGCAGATTGGCTTAGTTGATGTATTGTCATCCTTAGGGATTGCGCCGGATTACGTTATTGGGTATTCAGATGGAATGTTGGGCTGTGCGTACGCCGATGGTTGTTTGACTGCAGAACAGGCAGTTCTGGTGGCACAGTTCAAAGAAAATGTACTCGCAAAAGGAGGAGAATGGCTCGAATCTTCAGCAAACGATGTTTGTAATCATGAAGATTTGACGCTTCTGCTGAAGCCGAATTCTGAAGTCATTAACGACGTTGTTACGGAGAATTCTTCAATTGACAAGCAAGCGAAATCTCGGAAAAATTTGACAACGAAGGTAAATCATAAGTAACAAGACGATTCAAAGAAGCCCTGAATCGGAATTTGAACATCACATTCTCTCTAAAGATATTACGGCAATAGGTATAACAATTATCGGGAATACAATTATGTTTATAGGATAGCGATGAACTTGCTAGGAATGAGACCTACACCAGCATCATCAATCACAGTGAAAATACCGTAGCAGCAAATCCGAAACCACTAGCTTACTTGCGACAAGTCATTCCGGATCCAAAACCGCGTAGCCATAAGTGGATACAAAAGAGCGAGCGTGAGAACAGTTTGGATCAGCTTTTTTCGGCTGAATATTGCATAAAGAATTTACTTAACCCAGTTGCATTCGAAACTGCATCGTACCTAATACCGAAAAATGCGATAACTTTTACAATGGCACCTGATAATCGGCTACCAATGAACGGAGCCGATATTACTTTGACCAAAGATGGAATTGAAAACTACCTGGAATTCTTACTTGTCGCCATTGGAAAAATGTACGAAGTTGGTTTGACTCCACAGTTGAGCAAGTTATACCCCGACGTTCAATATCCAGTCAGCCGTGGGACTACGATGATTTCTCCGTTGATACGTTGGGACCATACCGATGACTGGTACGTCTTGGATTATCGTAACATTGAGAAACTTACAGCTGGAGAGAGAGTCGTTCGTATAGATGTCACTGACGATGAGTTTGACGCGATGCCAGGGCATGTAATTGATGGAAGAAACTTGGTACCTGCAACTTGTTACTTGATAATTCTATGGCGAACTTTGGCAAGGATACAACGCCAAGAACATTATGACTCTTCGGTGGTATTTGAAAACGTGAAATTTCACCGGGCTACTGCTATTCCAAAAAAAGGCAATCTTGAGCTTCAACTTTCGATTCACAAGGGTGAGAATCACTGATGGTTCGCATTAATATTTCATGCTAACATAGTACGACGAATCTTTGGAACACGAACTTATACGTAATAACCTAAATGAATCTTCGTCTTAGGCTCAGGTAGGTTTGAAATCGTCGATGGTGATACTTCTGTCGTGACGGGTTTTGTTCGTACCGTTTCAAACGCAGCTCAAGAATGCATCAGGCGCGAGTTGCTACCCGGGAAAAACGAAGATCTCGTCTTGAGAAGTAAAGATATCTACAAAGAGTTGCGTCTTCGGGGATATCAGTATGCCGGATTGTTTCGTGGCTTAAAAGGGGCATCGCTCGGAGGGACCAAAGGTCTTATAGCATGGGACTCAAATTGGATAACCTTCATCGATAACATGCTACAAACAAAAATTCTTGGAATTGACACTCGAGGCTTATTCGTTCCCACGGGTATTCGGAAGCTGGTCATTGACACAAAGTTGCATTTTGATCAGCGACGATCAATGCCCGATGGCGAAAAAGGTAAGGATGATAATCCTCGTTAAGAATATCTCACGTTCAACGTAAGCGGAAGAAAATAAATCAGTATTTGAACTCAGTGTTTCCAATTTTTTTATATTTTTTTTCAAACATTCTGTAGAATCAATGAATCCCTCTGGTGATTTCGTCTTTTCTTTCTTTGACTGTCGATACAAGTCTTACAAGTTATACGAATTTGGAACTTACGAATTACGTGCAAAAATTGGAAACGAGCCTTTTTTCAAATGATAGTATCTTCGGTCGCCTGTATCCTACAGATTTGATTGAATAATAGTTTTAAAACTTCTGAGAGATACTTCTCAAATGTGCTTATGAAATTTTCCGATATTGAAAAATTCGAATTGTTATAAACAACTATATTATTTATTTAGTGTGTAAAAGGTGTGTTTCATTCAACGACTTAAGTTCCAAAAATTTATTTTCATGAACATCTCTCACCTCAATTTCAATAAAATAATTTCACAAAACGCCCTCGTTTAGTATTCTCTTATTCTGAGAGCTCTACGATTATATGCATTTTCTTTGTGTTACAGTTTTTTGAGAATTGCCAGTCACAAAATACAGAACATTCGTACAAGAGTGATGTAAAAATGGGTCGATCGGTTTTTCCTCCAAGAACTCAATTTAAAAGATATTAGTTTACTCAAATCAAGATATTGGCTCGCTGCAGATATTTTTTCATGTTAGTAACGTATCGGTATTTGATTCAATCGATCACGGTAACTTGTTTGTGACAACTCTGAAATAGAGTCCCAATATATGTCGAAAAAAATCGGCAACAGTACTAAAGCATAATATGACAATCACAAAATATGAAAAAATGGAATTCGATGACGTGCAAAGGAGGTTGGATTAAGCGGGAGTCCGTCTTTATGATCTGACGTATTGTTGACGCCATCGAATCCATTGAACGTCTCCAAAAGTTCTAATCGATTGGGTATTCGTATTATCATTGCAGTCTACCCGGTAGAGGTTTACGAAGGTATGGACGTTATCGTCGCGGGAGGAGTAGAAATACGTGGCCTGAAGGCTAGAGCCATTTCCCGAAGAAAACCGAATGGAGAACCGGTTCTTGAGAAATACAAGTTTGTCGCGCATCGCGATAAAGCTGACACCGAACTACAAGTGGTGACCAGCATTGCTACGCAGATAGCGCTTGAGAATCATTCCACTCTAAAAATAAAAACCATAGAGATATTCGGCGAAGCGGGAAATTTGTTATCTGAAACTTTAATATCTCCACTTATCCAGAACGTTTTGAATAACTTGCCATTATTACAAGCGGATGTAAATATCATTGACCCACTTGAAAAAATTGCGGTTGATACAATACCCGCAGGTATTACAATCTCGGAACTGAAAAAATTGTCCACCGAATCAGATGCCCTTCTAGTTGTTACCCATGGACTGCTTTGCAATAAGAATATCACAGTGTTGAAAGAGGTCCAAGCGGTTATGAAACAGACAGGTTTCATACTTGCCAGAGAGCCACTGGATGCGAATATTGATAGTCTTCGAAGTGACTTGAGTGAAAACTTTGATGTCATTCTTGAGAGATCTACGTCAACAGAATTACTACTTCTTCTACGTAGCAAACAACAACTGTCTCCACTGACTACCGTGGTAAGAGTCAACAACGATGAATTCACATGGATCGAGAGTCTGCAAGCTGCTTTGAAGGAGGAGAAAGATAAAGTTGTTCATAACGGAAATCGAGTACTTCTTGTAAGTGAAGGAGATTACGAAAGTGGACTCATAGGATTGGTTAACTGCCTGCGGAGAGAACCAGGCGGTAAAGTTGTACAAGGACTGTTGATTCAAGATTCAAAAGCTCCAAAGTTCTCTTTGGAAAACCCGTTATACGCCGAACAGTTGGAATTGGGTTTGGCGTTGAATGTTCTGCGTCCCGGAAGAGTGTGGGGGTCCTATCGGTTTTTACCACTGAAACCGTTGGCTCCCGAACCAGTCTACCATACTAGACTGAGTCAGGGTACACGTGGTGATTTAAGCTCTGTTCAATGGTTCGAAGGTATGATTCAGCCCAAGGACCAGAACAAGGACATCATCCAAGTGCATTATTCCTCGATAAACTTCCGAGATATTATGCTACTCACTGGAAAACTAGCACCGGAGGTTATCACTAAAAAAAGACTGGTACAAGGTCACGCGTATGGGTTCGAATTCTCCGGAAGAGATGTAAATGGTCGCGCCGTTATGGGGATGATTGAGGCCGGAGCTTTTACGAATCTATGTTTTGGTGAGAAATATCTTACTTGGCCGATACCGGAGTGCTGGACTCTAGAAGATGCAGCTACGATTCCAGTTGTTTATGGAACAGCATACTTGGCGCTCACGTGGACCGGTAAAATGAAAAAAGGATACAAAGTTTTGATTCATGCTGGAAGCGGAGGCGTAGGGCAGGCAGCTATAACTTTAGCACTTCACGAAGGCTGTGAAGTTTTTACAACGGTTGGCACACCACAGAAACGAGAATTCATTAAAAAACAATTTCCACAAATCGATGACGATCATATCGGAAATTCTCGAGATACGAGTTTCGAGCAACTGATTCTTCGGAAAACGCATGGACAAGGAGTGGACATCGTACTAAATTCTTTGGCAGAGGAAAAGTTACAGGCATCGGTTCGTTGTTTAGCAACTGGTGGACGATTTCTGGAGATCGGGAAATTCGATCTCGCCGCTGACAATCCTCTGGGCATGGAAGTCTTTTTGAAGGGCATCAGTTTTCATGCAATCATGTTGGATAATTTATTTATTGGCTCTCCGGAAGTGAGAAAAGTACTATGGAAAATGCTGGCCGAAGGTATACAGAGTGGTGCTGTCAAACCACTCGTTCGGACTGTATTTCCAATGGACCAGGCTGAAGCGGCTTCCAGATACATGGCAGGCGGGAAGCACATTGGAAAGGTTTGATATTTTTGTCGTATCATATTACATCAGTGCTTAAATCAACGTAAGAGGTGATCGATTTCGGCCTACAATAACCCATGGCCTTTCAAAAACAACATGATATTACGACGACGTACATGTACCGTAGTATTTCCTTTTGGGGTGCCGAAAAACGTTCTTCAACTTCCGACTACCACGAGTGTTAATTGTGTTCTTGCGTTACATGCAAAATCCCACAAGCGTAAGCTGCAAGTATTTTGAATTTTTTCATGAGTATTAGAGCCGTTCTAATCATGGATATAGGGATGTAGGGATATAGGATCGTTTGCTCTTGTTCGCGTCACTATAAAATTCAAATTCGATGACTCGATGATGTATTTACGTATGGCAATGCTTCAATCGAATTTTTCAAACATTGTCATCAAGAAGTAAGTACAATAACTTCTTCCGAATCGATACAAGGAAATGAATTGCTTCGGCTTATCTTTTGAAACAAAACTTATCGCGTTTCGATTTCTTTATTCTTCGTTCACACTGATTCCAACCCTCCTGCTATTTCATAAAAAATTGAAAGTACCGTATTGCAAACTCTTGATTGTTCTTTGACAATGACATTTAAAGGGTTAACTCCTTCAATCAAACAAGCATCGCAGGAAATCTTTTGAGTGTTTGGTGCCGCCAAAGGCAAATAAGTCTGTAGATCGGCATAAAATTACTAGCTATCTAAAATCATGTGAGATATCATTCCAGAATATGGAACTAAGTCTGAGCACGTGTGAATCTTCGGTGTTATCACAATACTCAACATGAATTTAGTAGCTATGTGATGCATGTATCAATCCGATTTCTTTTACTTTAGAAGTGAAATTAAAAAATCGTAATTATTCTTGAAACACTTTGTTCTTGTGACCAATAGAGAAGTATTTTGAAGTTGATCGGGATATAATTATAGATTAAATTGAATCTTCGCGCTCGCCTACGACTCATAATGCAAACTTACGTTAGGCGTAAAAAGACCTATTTTGACTTCTTGATGCACAACAGACTATTGCAATCTCAGCCCAAAAAAAAAATCAATTTGTCGATTGCTTTTATATTCCGCATTTTGATTTCTCTATAGGTTAACTATTCAACCTGCTCTTTTAGGTTATTATCAAAATTCGTGACGAAGATGCAGGATGTCAGTGTCTTATGCCTTTCGCATTACCCCGTTATTACTGTTCAGAGGATGGCAGTTATCTCATTCTTGGTGGCCTGGGCGGTTTTGGTCTTGAGCTGGCCGATTGGCTCGTACTTCGCGGAGCGAAAAAATTGGTTCTCACATCCCGTAAAGGAGTCATTTCTGGATATCAACGTTTGAAAATTAATATTTGGCAAAGTTACGGAGTGAAGGTCATCGTCACAGTAGGAAAAGATGCCTGGACGCGAGAGGGATGCGAGGCTATTCTAAGAGAAGCAGCGTCACTTGGACCAGTTCACGCAATTTTCAACTTGGCTGTTGTACTAAAGGATGCCCTCTTCGAAAACCAAACTGAGGAATCATTCGTAGAGTCTTTCAAGGTCAAGGCCTGGACGACGAAGCAGATGGATAAATTATCGAGAACGCTGTGCCCGCAACTCAGGCAATTCGTGGTATTTTCATCGGTATCTTGTGGCAGAGGTAATGTGGGACAAACTAACTACGGAATGGCCAATTCCATCATGGAAAGAATATGCGAAAATCGAGTAGCAGAAAAGTTGCCTGGCTTAGCCATACAATGGGGAGTCATAGGCGATGTCGGACTTGTTGCTGAAATGCAGGAAGATAACAAAGAAATTGTTATCGGTGGTACTCTGCAGCAAAAAATACTCTCTTGTCTGCAAGAACTCGATGCTTTTCTGAATCAAGACTCTCCAGTAGTGTCGAGTATGGTAGTTGCTGAGAAAAGGTCCCGTGGCGCCAGAACGAATATTGTCGAGACAGTCGTGGCTTTAATGGGTATGACATTTATTTATCCTATTTTTGATAGGCTGATAAAGATTCGGTTATTGAAATCCAATTATGCGGAGAAATTTGTGATCCAAATTTATTCACAGGACTCAAAGACCTCAAAACGATTAGTCTGCAAACACCGTTGTCAGAACTTGGAATGGATTCAATGACGGCAATTGAAATCAAACAGACGTTGGAACGTGAATTTGAAGTATTTCTGACAGCAGCGGACATTCGTAGTCTTAATTTTGCAAAGTTGCAAGAAATGTCAGCAAAACAGACGAAAGAAAGTGAAAATGAGAAAGAGCTGGAGCTTAATAGTGATGAAAACTTGACGGGCATGAAACTGCTTCTAAGAGTTCTGGGCACTAATTATCAATTGGACAGAAATGTTTGTGTCCCTTTATCGACACAGGCAAAGAATGGAAGACCAGAAATATTGATAATACCTGGAATCGAAGGAACACACTCTATATTCCAGCCTTTGATCGGTAAATTGAAATCACAAACAACATGTTTGCAGCTTGGGATAGCTTCTTCGAAGTTCAGTTCAATTGAGAACTTGGTTGACTATCTGATCCCAGTAAGTGGTTTTTGTTCCACCAATGTTCAGTGCAGTGTATTCGAAGAGGTTCCACCGTCTACTAATAATCTTTCAAAACTTGCAGCATGTCGAAGCCAGGTACGAAGGATGTCGCGACTTTGCGATCGCTGGGTATTCCTTTGGATCTATGGTCGCGATTGAGCTTGCAAGACGCTTGGAGTCCAAAGGTTTTAGCGGTCGACTAGTGTTGATAGATGGTTCACCTGATTACATAAAGGCTCTGTGCAGCGAACACATCATCGTTGACGACGACGCGCAGATGCAATCTCTGTTATTACTGGGATTCATGGATGCGGTTGACCCATCGAAGAGGACAGAGGTAACGGCTTGACCCATAAATATTGCACAGGAATTCATCATTTTCAACTGCAGAGTTGTCGTTCGATGTTGTATGACAATTGTAATGATGACGAATACCTTATATTGTGATTTCGAGAGTTTCGTCTTTCTTCTGTTCTATCATTAAAAATAATTTCGTCAAATTATGTATTTCGAGACAATTGTATTTTTCTGTTTGAAGCTGGCCGTGGAGTTAAAAAAGTGTTCCACCTGGGAGGAGAAGTTGGCAGTCTTCACCAACAATGTACCTGCGGATATAAATTTGAATTTCACTATAGAAGACCAACAAGCCTTTTGTTCATCATTTTACAATCGAATCAAAGCTGTCCTGAGTTATAACTTTCCTGTAACGTCACGCCTCAACACACCGATAACCTTAATCAAACCAACGATTCAAGCCCTACGCACAATGTCAGAAGACTACGGTCTGGGATTGGTGAGAGTCAATTTAATAATCGCAATGTCGCACGAGTGTGAATCTTGACAACTGTAACAATATGTGGGCTACCATACACGATCTCTAATATATTTCAACACGCTATTGGAATAATGGCATAAGAACGTTTATAAATCTGACCAATATCGTATTTGCAGATCACTCGCAAGAAGGTAGAAATATGCTACGCGAAAGGTAACCATGTCTCGATGTTGGACGATGACATTTGTGCAGCAGCCATCGATGGAAAATTTCTCGAAGATATCGAAATATGCAAGTCAAATGGAACATTACCCTAGAATTGAGAACCCTGGACACGCATATACATTCTCCTACAAGGAGAGAACCAGTGTCGCATCCTCGATTACTGTTGCCCCTAAATACTGAATAAATGGATTGACATATACTTTGTTGTTATCTGTACTTTTGAAAAAACTCACTTGTCGGACCACCGCATGTAGGAACAAACCTTTCGAAGCGAATCGGGAGAAATTAACCTGTATTACCGTCGCTTGTAGAAATGAACTTGTAGAACTGTTCACTTGTAGGATGACCCATGTAGGACCGATACTTTCTCGTTTCTACAAACAGTGCGATTGCGTATGGGTGGGGGTCGAAGTCCCGAAAGACCAAATAGTCGACTGATTGAAAACCCAAAACTTTCGAGGTACGAATTTGAAAGTAACGAATGATCAGTATACCGAAATTGAGATTTTCGATAAATCAGCCAGTAGAATAACTGTTTTTGCCTAAAGTTCATTCAACCGAATGCTCTTTTATCCGAAAAAGTATTTCCAGAACAGTCTGCATTTCGAATGAACAAAGCACGGAATGTGAAGATATAGAAAAATAATAATTCCGAAATTGTAAATTGAGACCGGCTAATACTTGGAACACCCAAAGAACTAAAATAATTATCTGTCACAACTCAAAGTTGAAAAGGTGTAAAATTCTGATCCAAAAAATAGTTTACCGAAATATATTAGATATTGAAAAGATGAATCAGATCATAGCAGGGCGAACTCTATGATGCCTTTAAATCCACCCCTGATTGAGAGGCTGCGCCAATGCATTTTTTATTCATTATAATTTTACTTTTCAGTCAGTCGCACCCTACAACTTGTAACTGTCCCCAATTTTATAACAAACTAAGTATTTCTGTTCAGAAAAAAATCCGCTAATGTTCGTACGATCATATTTCAGTACGTGCGTCGTAACTCACCTACTTCCAGGTGGCATACTTGTCGAAGTGTCGTTAACCATTTGGTTAATTGGGGCCGACATTATGTCGACAGACATAGAATTTATCCAATTAAAAGTTAGCAGAAAATCGGCAAGACGGTGACTGTTGTCGATAAGCCAAAAGTCGAAACCGGGCCTGTCGTTATACGTCGACGAACGTCCTCTACAAATCTCGAGATCGAGGCAACGTCAAAACCAAAATTGGACATCCTATAGATCTCGCCGTTGCGATTATAATGAGAAAAAAATAAATGTGATAATTTTCGAAATTTCAAAGTTTCACTTGACCGTTTTTATATGGCTACAAGTCAATTTACAGTCGAGTTGTACACTATTAATTGTCAATTGATAATTAGTGGCAATTTCTAGATCGCTCTCTATTATAGCTGACATTTAGTCGACTACTGGCTTTAAATATGACGTTTCTTACAGTCTCCAGTTAGATGACTTCATTTCTGGCCGACAATAAGTCAAATACACTCGGCTAGTAAGATGTTGCAACATGCGTTGATCGCATCGTGAGATGTCCTTTAAATTAATTCAAGCGGAAGACGAGGATCTCTGATTATAACGTCCCGTGTGATGAATTGGCAACAGGAAAAACATAGCGAAGTCGAGAAATTCGTTCAGAACGAAACGCTAACAATAGCTTCGACATAGTAAAATGAGTATTTAAGAACAATCAACGAAGAGAGAACGTATAGTTAACTTACACCCTGCGGGCAAGATGAAATGTCAGTACCACTAATAATTTATGTTATGTGCGAATTGGACTATACAAAGAGCCAGAACCAAGCAGGGAAACACACGTTTCGTTACGATGAGCGGATATATTTAACCGAAGAAAGAACCGAGCTCTTTTTTTTTTGTCGCTAATAAATTACATAAATTCGCATGTCGATAACATTTACAACGTATTACCTGAGCCTTAATTGTCGCATCATTATTCTCAATTATCACAGGTCAAACTTCCGGTTTATTGAACTTTCCAATTACCACAGCCTAGCGCAATTGCATAGCGACGTAACTGGAAGAATACCACGTAGGTGCAAGTATTTTTAACACGCGTATCGTTATTCCAGACTATTATGTATTCATGGAATTACCACAATGCTATGGTAGTCATTTCTCATCGTTCTCTACTGCACATTCCAATTTCATGAACATAAACTCGATTGGAAACAATACGATGTGGCAGCCACGTATGGAAAAAAATATTTCAACCCTTCATATCAGTGGCGTCAATTTTATTCAATTTTGTTCAAACTTAATTATTTTTAAAAGAATGTAAATTCGAAAAATTGGTGATTTCGAAAAATTAACGACGGAGCCAGGAATCGAACCTTAATTATTTTTACTTGGTTTTCTAAAGAATTGAATTGCTGAGTCACAAAATTTGAAATCTTGTTAGGCAGCTCTATTATTCACCTCTACTAGTGTTTGTTATTAAAGTCAAGTTCTTCTGTCACATTCGATTGCTAAACACTGAAGTCACGTGAAGTATAATTGTGATATTGATTTACTTGATCAAGGATGCTCAAAGCTGGTGGTAGCATTGCGAAACAGCATGCGACGGTGTGTCGTTATTGTGAATTGAATTATCATAGTGAACTGATTTAATTTTTAGCATACCTTGCATTACTTGAATTACCTCTAATATTCCTAAATTTGACACGCATTATTGTTCAAACCTGTGCATGTACAATAATCATGAAAATTATTTGGTCGGCCGTCAAGTAATGAGTTCGCTATGTGATAAACCAATTGCATTTAGATAGCTCGAATGTTGGCTTGACAATGTATCTCATGCGTAATGATCAAGTATTGGACTGTTCCTAATTTAAGACAAGGCCAAGTGTCTATGAATTTTCCCGGCTAATTATTACACCATTAAAAATGTAGTCGACCCTGCAATGAATAGCGTTGCAAATTTCGTTTCTATTTCCATTCATTTAATGAGGAACAAAATAAACAATACTGTATTGTATACTGCTAAGTAGATTTATTATTACCGTGAATTTATGTGCCACAATTCATTAATCTTGGTAGGGGAAACCGGTGATATAAAAAGAGGGCTGTCTACTGTTGGAACACCATTGCTTCGAGGTTTTTGGGACAGTCTCGACGGAAGTACTATTTACTCTACAGAAGCGCAGCAATATGCCTAACAAAAGTGGAAGCAACGGTTGCAGCAAGGGATTGCCGTTTCCAAAACCGGGTGACGAGGTAGTGATTTCTGGGATTGCCGGGAGATTCCCGGAGTCACATAACGTAGCGCATTTCCGAGAGAACCTTTTCAATAAGGTAGACCTTATTACCGATGACGATCGTCGTTGGAAATCGGGTAAAGCATTATTCATATCTGTTTATGTAAGAAGATATAATGTAGTTCGGTACGAACAATTTCGAAGTATTTAATAGAGTTCATCACATTTAATCCATTTTCAAACCTTTTTTTAGTATTCCATTCGAGTCCCTGCGATTGAATTTACTCTTATTTACAGAAAATTCAGATACTCCTCAGAGAACTGGAAAGGTAAACGATATTGACAGGTTCGATGCACAATTTTTCGGTATAAACTTCAAGGAAGCTCACACGATGGATCCTATGGCTAGAATGTTGTTGGAACACACTTACGAAGCTATCATTGACGCTGGAATTAATCCAGTGGAACTTCGTGGAACTAGGACTGGCGTCTTTCTCGGCACTTGCTACAGCGAATCTGAACAAGATTGGATGTTCACAACATTGCAGGTCAGTATAATAGAAACTTGTAGTATACCTGATAGAATTACCTATAACTTCACCGAAAGACTTACGCGGGTTAAGATAGACAAATTTGCACTCTCTCGTTATCGATGCGTATTCATGGAACTTTGAAAGTGATCTCGAGAAACCATCAAAAACAAATTCATCGACCGATTCATGCGCATTTTTTTGATAAACTTTAGATATTAAAAAAAGTAATCGAATTTTTCACCCAACAATTGCTTTTTTGAGTCATATATGAAAATGTCGATAAAATAAATAACTAGAGCCAATTTCGAAAAACTACGCTTACTCCTAAGGTCGTTGACATCGAATCTTTTTAAGACGACTCAAATATCAAGAGCAACAAAACCACTGTTGGCCAGTGTAAGCAATGCGCACCGAAAAAAAACTTCAATAATTGCACAGGTGAACGGATGGAGTGCAGTCGGCTGCTGCAAGGCTATGATGGCTAGCCGAATCTCTCAATGGTTGGGATGTACAGGACCCAGCTACTCTATGGACACAGCATGTAGTTCCAGTTTGTTCGCAATGGATCATGCGTACAGGGCAATTAGGACCGGTGAATGTGAAGCAGCCATCGTTGCAGGGTGCAACCTATGTCTCCATCCATATGTGTCATGCCAATTCTTTCATCTCGGTATGAAAAGTTGTCTCAAAAAATTAAAACAAATAAGCAGTTTGTTCACAAATGTAAATGAGTGTCACCTTACGATATTAAAATGAGAAATTCATTCAAAGATGAAGAGACTTGTCAAGCCCAATTGACTCTGATTCTGCGAGCACAGGAATTCTCTAGGCCTGAACGTTGAATTTAACACCAATATCGTTCGTCGTTTCTCAACGAATGTTGAATTACGAAATTTCATGTCAAATTCCTTGACTGAATATCTGTGGCGACATCTACGATAGTAGACTTACGATGAGAATATCGTCTCTCCGGAGTACGGACATGATTCGACCTGTTGAAGTGTTTTCTTGGGCTGAGAAATGTAGCCCTTGATGTCTAAATCAATCTTATGGGGCTTTAGTCCATTTGTCGAATGCATTTTAAATTGTAGCCGTCTTCAACAATTTATCGATACTTCACCGAGAAGGAAATTTTGGAAGAATAGTGAAAAAAACGCCAATACGGTTCGAATTTCGAATCCACAGATAGAATAAGGGCCCATGAGATGGAATTAGACGTCTGGGTTGCATGTCTTAGCTCAGGAAAATATTTCCAAAAGTTTGAACTATTACCGTGCTCCGCAGAAGTATGACACTTTCTTTGTTTGTACACCTCGATAAATCTGTCTTTACTGCGAACAGCACCGGAGGTTCGATAAATTAAAACTTGATAATCATTGCCCAAGTACACGTCGATCGAAAATTCACATTTTATCGACACTTCCATTGTGAATATCCAATATTCGCATCTTCCCAGTGATAAAATCTCAATTTATGTAATTCCAATTTCACTCTATCAGGTGTACTCTCTTCCGACGGACGCTGCAAGTCATTTGACAATGAAGCGAATGGCTACGCCCGCAGCGAAGCTGTGTCTGTTATCTATCTCCAGAAATCGAAGGATGCAAAACGTATTTATGCGCATGTCGTGTACACCAAAACCAATTGTGATGGTTTCAAAGAAGAGGGCATCACGTTCCCGTCGAACAAGATGCAACGCACATTACTTGAACAATTTTATGACGCGTGCGGAGTTCCACCGTCGAGTTTGGCTTTCGTAGAAGCACACGGGACCGGAACCCCAGTTGGTGACCCTGTGGAACTCGATGCTATCGACAAAGTATTTTGCCCTGGTCGAACTACTCCACTACGAATTGGTACAATCAAGTCAAATATTGGACATACCGAACCAGCAAGTGGTCTTTGTTCTGTAGCCAAGGTATGTCCCACATAGCACAAAACTTAAAGTCATCAAATACACGTTCACAAGATTACCATTAACCATTGACATATTTTTACCTCGAAAAGATATCTTCAGGTCCAAAAAATATCTTCATGTTCTGAGGATGTCTTTCGTGACTTTTAGGCATGAAAAAACGATGGACTCAAAAAAGTACGATATCATTTCGAGGACTTTCAGTTTTATGTCATATGGGGTGGTGTCCATGGTCGCTTATAATAATGAAATTTATATCATATAACTCTGCTCTTTAAGGGGCCCTTCAAATATCACGTCATAATACTTAATACACACACACACGCGTCTATCCGAAAATGGTCGGGGGTGATTTTCCTGATCTTGAAACGTTGAGATCTAATGAAAACTCAACACTCTTCATTTTCGGGGTGATTACAACAACTTCCTTTTTTCTCTGAAAACAGAGAAACGGTAAGTTAAAAATGTCCATACAATAAAATGCTTAAGACGAAGAAGTGTTTGAGACAAGGAAGGGTTCATACAAAGAAATGGAAGACGAAAAAGTCGGGTACGAATAAGTGACGTACGATGAAATGTCCGGTAACCGAATGGCCGACAATCTTGCAGCATCTCTAAAAATGCTGAAGAGTTTTCCCTCACGATTCGTCCTTTTTATTTAGTTTCACACCTTTAAACATAAAACAGCATTATGATTGAGCATACTAACCGTTAAAATATTTTAATCATAGGTTGTGATTGCGATGGAGAGTGGATACATTCCGCCAAATATAAATTATAATCGTCCACGTGAAGGAATCGAGGCTTTGGAAACTGGTCGCATTCAAGTTGTCACTGAACCAACGCCGTGGGAAGGCGGTTACGTTGGCATAAACTCTTTCGGCTTTGGGGGTGGTAACGCACACGTGCTTCTGAAGTCGAATACGAAAGAGAAGATCAGAAATGGCTTACCTGACGACGATATGCCCAGACTTGTTGTCGTATCCGGGCGAACAGTGGAAGCTGTGAATACTTTGTTGGACGACGTACGTGCTATATTTTTGCACCGATCGCATCTTATTAGCTCATGTACATGTACCAGCATACACAATGATACTGATTCAAGCAGTTAAACTTCACGTACTAGACTTTCGTATTTGTGACTCAATTGAGACTCCTCCGACGAAAGTCGGAAATGGGGGGGATTTCACGGGAGCGGTAAAAAATTGAATAGGCTCAATTTAAATTTTTTCAAATTTTTTCGAAATCCCATTGTTATCCAAGATGAATACTTGAAATATTCTGCAAAACATAGAAATTCATGTGAAAAATACTTTCATCGTAAAAACTACATACATCGTCTTCATTTCCGACCAGCATCCCCATGGTAGAAAACATTACGTAACGCACTCTTAACGCTTCTCATAATCGAGGATAATCAATTTTCTCGCAATCAGTAAGTTGTATCACGCCATTAAATGTGAGAAAATCTAATGATAACAGCTCGAGAGTAGACCAGTAGATGTGGAATACGTCGGCCTCTTTCATAATATACACGCTAGAGAAATTCCCGGCCATCCATACCGTGGATACACGATATTTCCTCCCCGGGGCGTATTGCGGAAGAACGTGAGAGATGTGCAATATTATTCGGGTGGAAAACTGTCGACAACGCTGATTTTTAATGGATTTGGATCTCAGTGGATCAAAATCGGTGAGTTTTAAATGCTAAACCTTGGACTAATCCGTGGATAATAAGTATGGCTTTGGCCTAGCCTTATAGAGTGACTCACTACCCAAGCTGCCGAGTAGCATAGCGCTATTTAAGAATTCAGGTATCCTTGGATAGAAAATACAGAGTATGGTATGAAATTGATACAAAAACAAAAGAAATAAGATTAAAATTTGTTATTTTATACTAGTATAGTGTATACGTTACAAAGTGGTTTTCTGTGTCTGCTATCGAAATCTACATATCAGTAAAATTAGCGAGTTGCATTCACAGAATTGATTGCCTTAGCACCAATGCATGTATCAACGTTAGTTTTTATTATCGCAACGCAGAATAAGTACGCGGACTAATTTAACTTTGCCCGTTGAACAGGTCAAAGCCTGTTGCAAATCCCGGTGTTTGCGAAGGCTCTACAAAAGTGCAACATTGTTCTGAAATCTTACGGTGTGGACATTCTTGATATTTTCATCAACGAAGATCTGAAAACCGTCAACAACATTACAAACTCGCTTGTTGGTAACGTTGCAATACAGGTAGAGTGTTTCACGGTAACCTTAAATATTATAAAATTAGAAGTGACATCGATGTTTTAGTCGAATAATACTGTTTTAATGGAGTCGATAAAATAATGCAGATCTAATGAATCATGGTAATAAATACACATATTTATTCATTTGCAGATTGGCTTAGTTGATGTATTGTCATCCTTAGGGATTGCACCGGATTACGTTATTGGGTATTCAGATGGAATGTTGGGCTGTGCGTACGCCGATGGTTGTTTGACTGCAGAACAGGCAGTTCTGGTGGCACACTTCAAAGAAAATGTACTCGCAAAAGGAGGAGAATGGCTCGAATCTTCAGCAAACGATGTTTGTAATCATGAAGATTTGACGCTTCTGCCGAAGCCGAATTCTGAAGTCATTAACGACGTTGTTACGGAGAATTCTTCAATTGACAAGCAAGAGAAATCTCGGAAAAATTTGACAACGAAGGTAAATCATAAGTAACAAGACGATTCAAAGAAGCCCTGAATCGGAATTTGAACATCACATTCTCTCTAAAGATATTACGGCATTAGGTATAACAATTATCGGGAATACAATTATGTTTATAGGATAGCGATGAACTTGCTAGGAATGAGACCTACACCAGCATCATCAATCACAGTGAAAATACCGTAGCAGCAGATCCGAAATTACTAGCTTACTTGCGACAAGTCATTGCGGATCCAAAACCGCGTAGCCATAAGTGGATACAAAAAAGCGAGCGTGAGAACAGTTTGGATCAGCTTTTTTCGGCTGAATATTGCATAAAGAATTTACTTAACCCAGTTGCATTCGAAACTGCATCGTACCTAATACCGAAAAATGCGATAACTATTACAATGGCACCTGATAATCGGCTACCAATGAACGGAGCCAATATTACTTTGACCAAAGATGGGATTGAAAACTACCTGGAATTCTTACTTGTCGCCATTGGAAAAATGTACGAAGTTGGTTTGACTCCACAGTTGAGCAAGTTATACCCCGACGTTCAATATCCAGTCAGCCGTGGGACTACGATGATTTCTCCGTTGATACGTTGGGACCATACCGATGACTGGTACGTCTTGGATTATCGTAACATTGAGAAACTTGTAGCTGGAGAGAGAGTCGTTCGTATAGAGGACGGTGACGATGAGTTTGACGCGATGCCAGGGCATGTAATTGATGGAAGAAACTTGGTACCTGCAACTTGTTACTTGATAATTATTTGGCGAACTTTGGCAAGGATACAACGCCAAGGATATTATGAATCTTCGGTGGTATTTGAAAACGTGAAATTTCACCGGGCTACTGCTATTCCAAAAAAAGGCAATCTTGAGCTTCAATTTTCGATTCACAAGGGTGAGAATCACTGATGGTTCGCATTAATATTCCATGCTAACATAGTACGACGAATCTTTGGAACACGAACTTGTACTTAATAACCTAAATGAATCTTCGTCTTAGGCTCAGGTAGGTTTGAAATCGTCGATGGTGATACTTCTGTCGTGACGGGTTTCGTTCGTACCGTTTCAAACGCAGCTCAAGAATGCATCAGGCGCGAGTTGCTACCCGGAAAAAACGAAGATCTCGTCTTGAGAAGTAAAGATATCTACAAAGAGTTGCGTCTTCGGGGATATCAGTATACCGGATTGTTTCGTGGCTTGAAAGAGGCATCGCTCAAAGGAACCAAAGGTCTTATAGCATGGGACTGGAATTGGATAACCTTCATCGATAACATGCTACAAACAAAAATTCTTGGAATTGACACTCGAGGCTTATTCGTTCCCACGGGTATTCGGAAGCTGGTCATTGACACAAAGTTGCATGTTGATCAGCGACGATCAATGCCCGATGGCGAAAAAGGTAAGGATGATAATCCTCGAGAATATCTCACGTTCAACGTAAGCGGAAGAAAATAAATCAGAATTTGAGCTCAGTGTTTCCAATTTTTTTATATTTTTTTTCAAACATTCTGTAGAATCAATGAATCCCTCTGGTGATTTCGTCTTTTCTTTCTTTGACTGTCGATACAAGTCTTACAAGTTATACGAATTTGGAACTTACGAATTACGTGCAAAAATTGGAAACGAGCCTTCTTTCAAATGATAGTATCTTCGGTCGCTTGTATCCTACAGATTTGATCAAATAATAGTTTCAAAACTTCTGAGAGATACTTCTCAAATATGCTTATGAAATTTTCCGATATTGAAAAATTCCAATTGTTATAAACAACTATATTATTTATTTAGTGTATAATAGGTGTGTTTCATTCAACGACTCAAGTTCGAAAAATTAATTTTCATGAACATCTCTCACCTTAATTTCAATAAAATAATTTCACAAAAGGCCCTCGTTTAGTATTCTCTTATTCTGAGAGTTCTACGATTATATGCATTTTCTTCGTGTTACAGTTTTTTGAGAATTGCCAGTCACGAAATACAGAACATTCGTACAAGAGTGATGTAAAAATGGGTCCAAGAACTCAATTTAAAAGATATTAGTTTACTCAAATCAAGATATTGGCTCGCCGCAAACATTTTTTCATGTTAGTAACGTATCGGTATTTGATTTAATCGATCACCGTAACTTGTTTGTGACAACTCTGAAATAGAGTCCCAATATATGTCGAAAAAAATCGGCAACAGTACTAAAGCTTAATATGACAATCACAAAATATGATAAAATGGAATTCGCTGACGTCCGAAGGAGGTTGGATTAAGCAGGAGTCCGCCTTTATGATCTGACGTATTGCTGACGCCATCGAATCCATTGAACGTCTCCAAAAGTTCTAATCGATTGGGTATTCGTATTATCATTGCAGTCTTCCCGGTAGAGGTTTACGAAGGTATGGACGTCATCGTCGCGGGAGGAGTAGAAATACGTGGCTTGAAGGCCAGAGCCATTTCCCGAAGAAAACCGAATGGAGAACCGGTTCTTGAGAATTACAAGTTTGTCGCGCATCGCGATAAAGCTGACACCGAACTACAAGTGGTGACCAGCATTGCTACGCAGATAGCGCTTGAGAATCATTCCACTCTAAAAATAAAAACCATAGAGATATTCGGCGAAGAGGGAAATTTGTTATCTGAAACTTTAATATCTCCTCTTATCCAGAACGTTTTGAATAACTTGCCATTATTACAAGCGGATGTAAATATCATTGACCCACTTGAAAAAATTGCGATTGATACAATACCCGCAGGTATTACAATCTCGGAACTGAAAAAATTGTCTACCGAATCAGATGCCCTTCTAGTTGTTACCCATGGACTGCTTTGCAATAAGAATATCACAGGGTTGAAAGAGGTCCAAGCTGTTATGAAACAGACAGGTTTCATACTTGCCAGAGAGCCACTGGATGCGAATATTGATAGTCTTCGAAGTGACTTGAGTGAAAACTTTGATGTCATTCTTGAGAAATCTACGTCAACAGAATTACTACTTCTTCTACGTAGCAAACAACAACTGTCTCCACTGACTACCGTGGTAAGAGTCAACAACGATGAATTCACATGGATCGAGAGTCTGCAAGCTGCTTTGAAGGAGGAGAAAGATAAAGTTGTTCATAACGGAAATCGAGTACTTCTTGTAAGTGAAGGAGATTACGAAAGTGGACTCATAGGATTGGTTAACTGCCTGCGCAGAGAACCAGGTGGTGAAGTTGTACAAGGACTGTTGATTCAAGATTCAAAAGCTCCAAAGTTCTCTTTGGAAAACCCGTTATACGCCGAACAGTTGGAATTGGGTTTGGCGTTGAATGTTCTACGTCCCGGAAGAGTGTGGGGGTCCTATCGGTTTTTACCACTGGAACCGTTGGCTCCCGAACCAGTCTACCATACTAGACTGAGTCAGGGTACACCTGGTGATTTAAGCTCTGTTCAATGGTTCGAAGGTATGATTCAGCCCAAGGACCAGAACAAGGACATCATCCAAGTGCATTATTCCTCGATAAACTTCCGAGATATTATGCTACTCACTGGAAAACTAGCACCGGAGGTTATCACTAAAAAAAGACTGGTACAAGGTCACGCGTATGGGTTCGAATTCTCCGGAAGAGATGTAAATGGTCGCGCCGTTATGGGGATGATTGAGGCCGGAGCTTTTACGAATCTATGTTTTAGTGAGAAATATCTTACTTGGCCGATACCGGAGTGCTGGACTCTAGAAGATGCAGCTACGATTCCAGTTGTTTATGGAACAGCATACTTGGCGCTCACGTGGACCGGTAAAATGAAAAAAGGAGACAAAGTTTTGATTCATGCTGGAAGCGGAGGCGTAGGGCAGGCAGCTATAACTTTAGCACTTCACGAAGGCTGTGAAGTTTTTACAACGGTTGGCACACCACAGAAACGAGAATTCATTAAAAAACAATTCCCACAAATCGATGACGATCATATCGGAAATTCTCGAGATACGAGTTTCGAGCAACTGATTCTTCGGAAAACGCAAGGACAAGGAGTGGACATCGTACTAAATTCTTTGGCAGAGGAAAAGTTGCAGGCATCGGTTCGTTGTTTAGCAACTGGTGGACGATTTCTGGAGATCGGGAAATTCGATCTCGCCGCTGACAATCCTCTGGGCATGGAAGCCTTTTTGAAGAGCATCAGTTTTCATGCAATCCTGTTGGATAATTTATTTATTGGCTTTCCGGAAGTGAAAAAATTACTATGGAAAATGCTGGCCGAAGGTATACAGAGTGGTGCTGTCAAACCACTCGTTCGGACTGTATTTCCAATGGACCAGGCTGAAGCTGCTTTCAGATACATGGCAGGCGGGAAGCACATTGGAAAGGTTTGATATTTTTGTCGTATCATATTACATCAGTGCTTAAATCAACGTAAGAGATGATCGATTTCGGCCTACAATAACCCATGGCTTTTCAAAAACAACATGATATTACGACGACGTACATGTACCGTAGTATTTCCTTTTGGGGTGCCGAAAACGTCCTTCAACTTCCGACTACCACGAGTGTTAATTGTGTTCCTGCGTTACATGCAAAATCCCACAAGCGTAAGCTGCAAGTATTTTGAATTTTTTCATCAGTATTAGAGCCGTTCTAATCATGGATTTTTGCACTTGCGTTTGCACTTGTTCGCGTCACTATAAAATTCGAATTTGATGACTCGATGATGTATTTACGTATGGCAATGCTTTAATCGAATTTCTCAAAGATTGTCATCAAGAAGTGCAACAACTTTTTCCGAATCGATACAAGGAAATGAATTGCTTCGGTTTATCTTTTAAAACAAAACTTATCGCGTTCCGATTTCTTTATTTTTCGTTCACACTGATTCCAGCCCTCCTTGCTACTTCATAAAAAATTGAAAGTAACGTATTGCAAACTCTTGATTGTTCTTTGACGATAACATTTAAGGGGTTAACTCCTTCAATCAAACAAGCATCGCAGGGAATCTCTCGAGTATTTGGTGCAGCAAAGGCAAATAAGTCTGTAGATCGGCATAAAATTACTAGCTATCTAAAATCATGTGAGATACAGTTCCAGAATATGGAACCAAGTCTGAACACGTGTTAATCTTCAGTGTTATTACAATACTCAACATAAATTTAGTAGCTATGTAATGCATGTATCAATCCGATTTCTTTTACTTTAGAAGTAAAATTAGAAAATCGTAATTATTTTCGAAAGACTTTGTTCTTGTGATCAATAGAGAAATATTTTGAAGTTGATCGGGAGATAATTATAGATTAAATTGAACCTTCGCGCTCGCCTACGACTCATAATGCAAACTTACGTTAGGCGTAAAAAGACTTATTTTGCCTTCTTGATGCACAACAGACTGTTGCAATCTCGGTACAAAAACAAAAAAAAAAATCAATTTATCGATTGCTTTTATATTCCCGATTTTGATTTCTCTAGAGGTTAACTATTCAACCTGCTCTTTTAGGTCATTATCAAAATTCGTGACCAAGATGCAGGATGTCAGTGTCTTATGCCTTTCGCATTACCCCGTTATTACTGTTCAGAGGATGGCAGTTATCTCATTCTTGGTGGCCTGGGCGGTTTTGGTCTTGAGCTGGCCGATTGGCTCGTACTTCGCGGAGCGAAAAAATTGGTTCTCACATCCCGTAAAGGAGTCATTTCAGGATATCAACGTTTGAGAATTAATATTTGGCAAAGTTACGGAGTGAAGGTCATCGTCACAGTAGGAAAAGATGCCTGGACGCGAGAGGGATGCGAGGCTATTCTAAGAGAAGCAGCGTCACTTGGACCAGTTCACGCAATTTTCAACTTGGCTGTTGTACTAAAGGATGCCCTCTTCGAAAACCAAACTGAGGAATCATTCGCAGAGTCTTTCAAGGTCAAGGCCTGGACGACGAAGCAGATGGATAAATTATCGAGAACGCTGTGCCCGCAACTCAGGCAATTCGTGGTATTTTCATCGGTATCTTGTGGCAGAGGTAATGTGGGACAAACTAACTACGGAATGGCCAATTCCATCATGGAAAGAATATGCGAAAATCGAGTAGCAGAAAAGTTGCCTGGCTTAGCCATACAATGGGGAGTCATAGGCGATGTCGGACTTGTTGCTGAAATGCAGGAAGATAACAAAGAAATTGTTATCGGTGGTACTCTGCAGCAAAAAATACTCTCTTGTCTGCAAGAACTCGATGCTTTTCTGAATCAAGACTCTCCAGTAGTGTCGAGTATGGTAGTTGCTGAGAAAAGGTCCCGTGGCGCCAGAACGAATATTGTCGAGACAGTCGTGGCTTTAATGGGTATGACATTTATTTATCCTATTTTTGATAGGCTGATAAAGATTCGGTTATTGAAATCCAATTATGCGGAGAAATTTGTGATCCAAATTTATTCACAGGACTCAAAGACCTCAAAACGATTAGTCTGCAAACACCGTTGTCAGAACTTGGAATGGATTCAATGACGGCAATTGAAATCAAACAGACGTTGGAACGTGAATTTGAAGTATTTCTGACAGCAGCGGACATTCGTAGTCTTAATTTTGCAAAGTTGCAAGAAATGTCAGCAAAACAGACGAAAGAAAGTGAAAATGAGAAAGAGCTGGAGCTTAATAGTGATGAAAACTTGACGGGCATGAAACTGCTTCTAAGAGTTCTGGGCACTAATTATCAATTGGACAGAAATGTTTGTGTCCCTTTATCGACACAGGCAAAGAATGGAAGACCAGAAATATTGATAATACCTGGAATCGAAGGAACACACTCTATATTCCAGCCTTTGATCGGTAAATTGAAATCACAAACAACATGTTTGCAGCTTGGGATAGCTTCTTCGAAGTTCAGTTCAATTGAGAACTTGGTTGACTATCTGATCCCAGTAAGTGGTTTTTGTTCCACCAATGTTCAGTGCAGTGTATTCGAAGAGGTTCCACCGTCTACTAATAATCTTTCAAAACTTGCAGCATGTCGAAGCCAGGTACGAAGGATGTCGCGACTTTGCGATCGCTGGGTATTCCTTTGGATCTATGGTCGCGATTGAGCTTGCAAGACGCTTGGAGTCCAAAGGTTTTAGCGGTCGACTAGTGTTGATAGATGGTTCACCTGATTACATGAAGGCTCTGTGCAGCGAACACATCATCGTTGACGACGACGCGCAGATGCAATCTCTGTTATTACTGAAATTCATGGATGCGGTTGACCCATCGAAGAGTACAGAGGTAACGGCTTGACCCATAAATATTGCACAGGAATTCATCATTTTCAACTGCAGAGTTGTCGTTCGATGTTGTATGACAATTGTAATAATGACGAATACCTTATATTGTAATTTCGAGAGTTTCGTCTTTCTTCTGTTCTATCATTAAAAATAATTTCGTAAAATTATGTATTTCAAGATAATTGTATTTCTTCTGTTTGAAGCTGGCCCTAGAGTTAAAAAAGTGTTCCACCTGGGAGGAGAAGTTGACAGTCTTTACCAACAATGTACCTGCGGATAGAAATTTGAATTTCACTGTAGAAGACCAACAAGCCATGTGTTCATCATTTTACAATCGAATCAAAGCTGTCCTGAGTTATAACTTTCCTGTAACGTCACGCCTCAACACACCGATAACCATAATCAAACCAACGATTCAAGCCGTACGCACAATATCAGAAGACTACGGTCTGGGATTGGTGAGTGTCAATTTAATAATCGCACTGTCGCACGAGTGTGAATCTTGACAACTGTAACAATATGTGGGCTACCATACACGATCTCTAATATATTTCAACACGCTATTGGAATAATGGCATAAGAACGTTTATAAATCTGACCAATATCGTATTTGCAGATCACTTGCAAGAAAGTAGAAATATGCTACGCGAAAGGCAACCATGTCTCGATGTTGGACGATGACATTTGTGCAGCAGCCATCGATGGAAAATTTCTCGAAGATATCGAAATATGCAAGTCAAATGGAACATTACCCTAGAATTGAGAACCCTGGACACGCATATACATTCTCCTACAAGGAGAGAACCAGTGTCGCATCCTCGATTACTGTTACACCTAAATACTGAATAAATGGATTGATATATACTTTGTTGTTATTTGTACTTTTGAAAAACTCACTGGTCGGACCACCGCATGTAGGAACAAACCTTTCGAAGCGAATCGGGAGAAATTAACCTGTATTACCGTCGCTTGTAGAAATGAACTTGTAGAACTGTTCACTTGTAGGATGACCCATGTAGGACCGATACTCTCTCGTTTCTACAAACAGTGCGATTGCGTATGGGTGGGGGTCGAAGTCCCGAAAGACCAAAAAGTAGACTGATTGAAAACCCAAAACTTTCGAGGTACGAATTTGAAAGTAACGAATGATCAGTATACTGAAATTGAGATTTTCGATAAATCAGCCAGTAGAATAACTGTTTTTGCCTAAAGTTCATTTAACCGAATGCTCTTTTATCCGAAAAAGTATTTTCAGAACAGTCCTCATTTCGAATGAACAAAGCACGGAATATGAAGATGTAGAAAAATAATAATTCCGAAATTGTAAATTGAGAGCGGCTAATACTTCGAACACCCAAAAAACTAAAATAATTATCTGTCAAAACTCAAAGTTGAAAAGGTGTAAAATTCTATTCCAAAAAATAGATAAGAACCAGAATTCCGGAACGACGAGATACCGAAAGGCCGAAATATCGAATGTCCTGAAAACTTTAACTGTCGGTAATTTGAGTTTTGAGATTTCTCCCTGTCATTGAAAACACGTGGAATGAAATTCTTCAATTAGATTGAACCATACATGCTTTCGATGTACATTTTTTGTTTTTTCTTTGTAGTTTTAGTTAATTTTGTCTTTGTTCGAACGCAGATTATTAAACAGTGTTCGTTCTGAGGAGGGCTCCCACTGGACTTGAAAGGTTAACAAATTCGTTACGTTCAATCGTAACTTTCATACCCAAAAAATCAAACTATTGCTCTCAAATATTGTTGGAATGGCTGATTGGTGTAAGATCGTACGATTATATGCAACACCGAATGCCAAAAGATAAAAATGAAATGTGCATTATTGAGTTTTGTAAGCAATGAAGTAAAAAAAAAGTCAATTTTTTTCGACACTATCAAATTCACAGGACAATGGCAAAATTAATGAAACTGAACTTTACCTCGGCGATGATTTTTCTTTCTGCACAGTACTTGACTCGTTTTTGAAGGATACGGTAATCTTCAGAGAGTCGCTCCCGAACATAATGTAACGAAGTCGATCTCTTCGTTTTCGGTACGATCGTGGATCGTCGAAGAGATGTTCCGTCGATTCAATCCTATGAATGTTACGAGGATGAACGAGTGGAAGGCAGCCAATGGCCATAGAAAAGGTCCTGAGTTATGGCTTTCTTTCCGAATAAAACCCAAAACAAACGACTGGTGAAGAATATTTTTATTTCCTCGTTATTCAAGGAGAATGCGCGATTATTTAGGTGCGACGGAAAAGGAAACGTGGCGGAGGTAGAAAAGTTTCTCGAACTTGATGACACAGACAAATTGGCTGTTACAAGTAAGTTTGCTTGGCTACATATCCCCAGGCTCAACTTCGCTTCACATTTTCCTTACGGTGCTTTGATGCACATCTAATTTCTGACCGTGCAATACAGTCTTGGCACGATGCACTTCCCAGCTGCATCTAGGTAATACTCGAATGCAGGAAGCGGTCGCTCGGCTTACACTCAGTTTGTTATGGACCATTCGAACCAGCTCGTCAAGCTGCAACACCTGCTCGCCCGATTATCCGAGGAGATATGGCGGGTTGTCAGTTTTATCGGCGAGTCATTTATCTCTGCTTTTGGACATTGTTTGAACCGTGGTATATAGCGTAGAAAGGGGTGAAGGTGTTATTTCAAGGCCTCATCAACGCGATCCAATTACACACAATGGCACTTCATGTATGCATGTAACAAAGTTTGATAGAACCCTCTGTAAATATTTAACTTGTGGTTTTCAACCTCTCTAACCTACCACGTGATGCATCTACAACAGGTCGGGGCCCGGCAGATTAACGTCTTAATATAGGCACCCTTTCGCGATCTGTCCTAAACCCGCTTTCACACTCCAACTTTGGCACACGGGACGAGAGCTCGGGTGGTAAAGCCTAATGAAATGTCTGCCCTTGACCGCGGAGCCGGGAGAAAATCCGGGCGTTTCTTACTGTCCCTGCTAGCGCTAATACCTTGCGATTTTCTCTTCGTGTTCCCTTTATTCGGATCAGAACGCTAATTTTCTAGCAATCCAGTTCTCTCCTACTACCCGCGGATGGTTAATGAGAAGAGACTGACTTATCATCATTCGACGAAACGTCCATCTGTCTTGTAATTAAACAGATTTAATTATTCCAAAATACATGTGAACACACTAGTGGGGAGAGTTAGTAACTATGAAGTGAAACGCGATTTGTTTCGTGAAAACGACCCGAAGTATGGAAGTAGCAAAAAAAGCTCTGGAGTTTAGTATACCAACGAGATGACACGGCCCTTCGAGAAACTCGGAGCAATGTTATCACCGGAGTATAGCAGCCTTCTAAACAATAACTTTCACTTCATTGCCCGAGTACTGCAGAATAAAATGTACATGCCTTTCGAAGTCTACGCAATAATTGAAATTTAATATCAGAAGATTGTTTGAAAGAAAAATTTTCGACGATCCGCATGAGATGATTTATGGGTTTGGGTTGGGTCGATTACTTCACAAACTTGAGGATATATTCCAGGATTGCGTTTCTTTCTTTTAAGCACATCGTTCACGGTTATTAAATATTCCATATTTCAAAGGTGAATTAACTGTATTGAAAAAATACGAAAAAAACGTCATATCATTAAAAGGTCACTTTGCGAGTTCTCATCAAAGGACTATATGATATTTCTGTTTGTCGATGCGAGCGGCCTTTATCAATGCATTTCCTCAGGAGATGGAAAAGGGTTGAAAGTTTGATCACTTCGTGCAGTCTGCATGCAAAAGAGCAGCCAATTGTTCGAATTGATAGATAAAAGTTCACACAAGGTCGTTGACTCGAGTGAATAATACATGTAAATCTAGTAACGTGGCTTAATTGTAAAATGTGAAACTGGTACAAATATGAATGGTGTCCTAATACATTGGCATAAAAGGATAATGACGATGCTAGAGCGTGATTTTTACTCACCAAAATGATAGGTGGCGCAGGCTCCTCAGTCACAGTATTTCTTTTTTCGCTAAACTTCTTTCGCGACGCTACCTGTAACATGAAATTTATTCATTGAAGGTGTCGGAAAACTTGAACGAATCTGTTGTCAGAGAGCACATCCGATGTTAATTCGACATGAATTTCAGTACATGCAGTTTTCGGTAAGAGCTTCGAAAAGTTTCAAATCATTAAAAGGATACAGCGAGTGTAGTACATAAGTATATATTCCTCGCTTTTAAAGAAATAATTTCGGTTCGGTAGCCATGCCCCAGGTGTCATGTTCTCCTTATTATTCAATCAAAGAATTCAATACCATTGCGAGGATGGATCATTTTCCACGGGTCCGATACAGGCTATTTCGCTCGATTATTATTGTGCGGTAACCTGCAGGGACGAAGAACGAATCGTATCAATCACCTGCTGTCCCTGCTCGCGTTTTCTCTGCAAATTACGAAGAGTCTTCTCTTGTTAAGAAAAGTTGGGAATCAATTATACGTCGTTATATTTCCGATTGATGTCCCGCTTCACAGGGTTGGGTTGCAATTGATTGCATAACGACCCTTTGTACTGACACAGCATGCACCTGACGGTTCTTACTGATAATGAGATACAAGCATGTGGCGAACTGCAATGCACTTTTGGAATAATGGCGTACTCATCCCTCGGTTCTTGGCTGTTTGCTGAATTACGACGCGAACTTGTTCGCAAACAAGTAAGACGATGCTTGAATCGTCTCCCTTGTGAAACGGCACCGATGGCGCTTGTGTGGCGAAGTGACTATCCTACGAACAGTAACGTTGACATGTACTGGTATACGGCGATTGAAAGAGGTGGCAGGCTGGAAGGTACATTATATTTGCTCGCAGACCGTGAATTTTTACAAAGGAATTTTGAGTACCTCGTTTGAAAGCAAGGAGGAGAGCCGAGAATATTTCCATCGAAGTGTAGCGGCTCGTGCCTGACACAATGGAAAAATCAAACCGTCTAGTCTGACGGTTTTCCAATGAAATCATCTCTACTAGATGCTTCTTTCAGATGTAGCAGTTCACCGATAGTTGATCTTTTGTGAGAAATACATGCGCAGATTTTTCTGTTGGCTAGTCGCAGGTGATTCATGCCGTCGAGATGAAATGTGAACTTTCAACGAGAGCGTAAGATCTTGTTGAAGATAAGCTCTTCGCAATTGCTAAGCGAGATCTGAGTTTCCTTTAAGTTTTTACTAATAATTGGATAAATTCTCCGATAAGAAAATGATAACGAGACGATGATGCTAATCACATATTTAAAAACTTACGTTTCTCGGGAGATAGATTTCTATAAATCAGTCTGATAGCTCGTTGAAATTTTGACTACACCCATTATCGGACGATATTTACTGTAAACACCGTACGGAATATTTTGTAAAACAAACAACTATAGTACCTTAGTATGAAATAGTACATCTTGTGAGTTTTGGTAACTAGAGAGAAAATATGGAGTAGACGAATAGATTGGGTTTGTCAATGCGCAGATACATGTACTGTCTGAAAAACGATAGAGGTTAAAATCTGTCCGGAGGAAATAGTGTGTAGAGGAGGACCGAATCGAATCGATTCTTTGCCGATGTCTGTTGTGAGTTATTCGAGACCCTCGTTTCTTTTATTACATCTGCATCTCCGGCCAAGGTGTCTACTGACATAGTTGGATGGACGATATATAGTGCCAATACGAAGTGGCAAGGATCGAGAGAGGGAAGGATACCGCGGGGGAAGTCCGAAGGGACTTCTCGGCAAATATCTAAAGTTATTTTGCGGAATCGGAAGTTTTCCCTCAAGACCGTTGGGCTCACTTCAGTTTCAGCTCCACGGGCATAACTCTCTTGGAATGGCGAATTTGTTGTCTGCCTCTACGGCACGTTATGCAATAAGTCGTGCAGCAACTAAAAGCGCGCGCGCGATAAGTTCACCGCTGTAACTCCGTGGTAAAGTTTTTTTTACATTCACAAGTTGCGTCGAGATAAGGGTTCATCAAACGGATAAAATAAGGAAAAATTTATGCCACAGTTAAATTGAATGTCAGTAGATCGTATGTCTGTCAGAGTGGTCTGAATAAACTTGGAAATTCCTTCAAGATATCCTATGTGAAGGAAATTTTCGGGAAAATTACGATGCGAGAAAATAACCGTGGGCATGATAACTCCTGACCGATTTTTACCGCCTCTAGAATGTAATCCCGTTCGGCGAAGTAATGGCTGGGATTTCTCGGATCCCTTTGTATCGAGGTATTTGGATTTGGTTCAGGTATGTAAACGATCGCGGACGAGGAGTTATGGCTTCGATTACGAGTGATCGGAATCCTCACGCCTGAAGCTTTGATTTGATAAGTTACGGCGGTACGTTTGGGGAGGGAATCGTATTGAGTGAAGTAAGTGCGCCGGTCAGTCGAAGCTTGGAGTTCCAAGTGTTTGAATAGCTTGAATATAAAGAAGATTCGTTCAACGCAGCCGCGAAGGTCTATCGACGTTACACAGCCCCGAGGAGCTGTTATCTCTAAGTTTTATCGTTAATTTTTTCTCCCCTCCATCACGTTCGCAGGCTTTTCGCTCCGACGCGTAATTCCCTTTGGAAGATCACGGAAAATAGAATGGTTTTCGGGGAAGAGATGACGCGTGGCAATGTCGCCAGGAATTGCTGACAGTGAAATCGATGATTTCGATTAAACGTAGCAACGTGCACGAGAATCTCTAGCTTGGCCAATTATTTTTACGGTTAATGTCGCTCTGATCCAGAATACAAGACCGAAGCTTAGCTGTGTGCAAACAAAATCGCGGACACTTGAACAGCAGCGTTACTTCGTTCCGAGAAAATTACGTTGAGTGAGAAAATAGAAAACTAGTGAAAACGCCAGAAGGAAGCCCAACGTAATCCACTTACTGTAGTAGATCCTCCGTTTCGCCTGACATGTTCACGCCTTTATCTTATCAAGAATCTTTTGCAGCAGCCACCTGCTGTAGTGGAAAACGAAGACAATCCAACGCTGCGATGTCTCGGCTTGGTGCTCCTTTGGAAAGTACAAAGGTGGCATGATCTCATGAGGATTATTCCGTGGGATGAAGATTTCAACGATTTCGATTTAATTCTGGAGACACGCTTGTCTCGAGTACGAAACGACTAAAAGTGGAACAAAAGTTGTGAAGAGATTTTATAGTAAACTGTAATGAAGATCAAATAGAAGAATACAACCAGCAGATTAGCTGAAGTGTCTGACGACCACCGCATTGAGATAATGCTGATAGTGGTGACACCATGGATTATGGAAGTTCAAGAACTTGACGTCTTATTGTAAGTTGTAGATCCCAGCATTCCGTTGTCAATTGTCACTGCAGGACTGTACTCATGACCGTGCACTGAATCCAACTGTATACACTTTTTTGTGCAACGTAATGAAAGATACTCCCGAGTCAATTTCAGGAAAGGACGAGTAAGAATTCAAAGTTTGCATTGAAAAGTCGTTATGGTGTCTACAAAGTTTCTCACAATGACGGTTCGACTGAGTACTTTCGGTAGATCGGCACAATCTCGTAAAATATTGATTCGAATTGAAATATTTCCATTGTTGGTACATCATGCGATTTTCTATAGCAACGGAAGCCAAATCTTTATCCACCACAAATATTCGGAGCGACATCTCAAATTGAATATCTACATGAACTTGAACGTCATACTGTAAGCATGCATCAGGAGAATACTTTTCTCATAACGCTCGAAACGCCACATTGCGCAAACAATCGTCGAGCATAAGAGATTATACAGCGAATATATAGATAGGGATGTGGAAACGGTTGAATTTCTAAGTCCCAGTACTGCGAGAAACCTGCTAACTCGACCATTAAATTTCTATACATACCAAACTGCATAGCCAGTGCGGAGTTATGAAAGCTTTGGTAGGGAAAACACATCTTTTAATGACGTAACTATATATCTCTTTTTTCATCAGTGTGCACCACACGCGTAACAGATGTATACACGTCATTATCCTGTCGCTCATGAAGCTTAGATAAATGAGTATTGCGGTTTTCAAGATTACACCGACTACTACGCCATCGAAATTTATTGGGAGTGAATGAACAATGGAATTTTCCACGACCCCAGTCACCAAGGTTTCACTTCAATAGGTCAGTGGGCTCAAATTATTGCTCAAAGTGAATCTGTCAATAAAATGATGCTGTCGATTGCAGCCACGTTTCGCATGTGCTTCGAAGAGCAGAGATCGTAGTGAGCAGTGAACTGTTTGTAGCCGACCTCAACAAGGATCGAGCCATTCAGTTGACATCTACACGAGAAAACAAAATTTGTCGATTAGCCCTTTTAGTTGGTCAAACTACACTGTATTTGACTAAAAAATTATGTAGGTATGTTTCTTAAATAGCTTTATGGCGGCTGGAATTCACTCCTAATAATGTTTTTAGATGACTGTAAAGCAACTTGATCAAACTGTGGGGTTACGTCTAGTATGGTACCCTCTGGTGACCAACGGAAAAACAGTGTTTTCATTATACGTTAGATAAGCTACAGTGCCATAATCAATGAAGAAAATTGCTTCCGTAAGGTTTGTTCCCATCATCTCTGTACTTATTGACAAACAATTTTCGGAAAGATCTATACAGGATACGGGGGACCAAACCTTATCTGTGTTGAGTTAAAGGGATGCTGGGGTGCCAGGGTGAAATAGCCCAGTGAGAGTGAGTGGCGGCTGTTGGTTTGGAAGGCTGAAGGAGCTTCTTTGGCTCAGAGGCTAGAGAATGGGATCTTTGAAGTTACGTAGGCAAGGAAGGTGCCTCCGAAGTCTTCCAGATGGGAACGGCGATACTCAATTATCAAGGCTCTTGCCACTTTGCCAGGCAGATAACGAAATCAGTGCCAAAGTTAAAACCGGAATTAGCCTGTTCACCGGTTAGCCAAGGAAAGCGTGATATCCAGAAGCGGTGCGGAAGAAAATTGAAGACATACTCTATCTTAGTATTCTGTGGAGACAGCCTGACTTAGCTTCGTTGATATAATTTATAGCGAGGGTGCAGCAATTGAATTTTCCCCGCTTGGAAATGCAGCGCAGACACCACCCAGATCCCATCAATGGGGACAGAAATAGCTTGAATAAGATATGGACTCCATTTTACCTTAGATAGTCAACCGGTTAAGTATCTACTTAGAGCTTCGGTTTAAGGAGGAGCCCCACGGCTCTGCTTAGGCATCAAGCCGTAGCAGACTTTAACGCTTACTCAACCATTTTAAATCCTCGAATAGACAAGCACCCATTTACGTATCTAGCCTTGGCTCTGCCCCCGGGTTCACCCTGGCTCTAGTCTGTCGGCAATCACCGCCCGGCCTGCTTTTCAAACGTATCGTCCCTCCTAATCACCTGCACCGGCGACTGGTTTTGTGTTCCTTGTTCGATTCAGCGTAGTTCTTTGATTTTAAAGTATGCAGATGGGTCAGTCAGACTATTGAGTGGTCGAAAGAATTATGCAGTGTATGCTTGTAGATGCGTTTACATGAGTCAAGAAGATGGTGCAACTAGAATATCTGTAAAGCAGGCTTATTTATACCTTGTCTGAAGAAAAAATGGAAAAAAAACAGTTAAAATACAGATCACCGAATACTGTGATACATTTTCTGATAAAAAATTGATTCTGCACATTAGGATGAGGAAAAGTAGGAACGTTACAAATGAAGGTTCAGACTTTTTGATAATCATTCTCATTTTTCATACGAATCTTCGGGTAACGTGAGACATTGAACATGATGCAATAGAAATATGAGACTCGATGAATTCGACGTGGCAAAAAATTAATCGTTAAATAACATTGATTCGATGCAATTTACTGAAAATGCTCGCACCGCTTCGCTACCAATTCGTTGTATTGGACAGCAACATTTGTTTGGATCACATGATTTTGTAAGATCAACATTTGGTACTTGTTATTGATTTTAATCGGGAACACTTACGTAAAAATTGATAAGTTTCTTATCTGAAATAGGTATGAATGACTGCATGCTTGAAAAATTAAACTGCGTTCAGTCCCGAAAGTTTATCGTAATTTCTTACTGAAGCAGAATATCGCAAGCTCGGTTTGTGCCACAAATAAATCTAAAAGTTCCGTTGAGAGGCCACGTTTAACGTTTCGCCAATTAGCGAGCCCAGCGAAGAGACCCAGAGTGCGCGAGGAGCTGCGTAATCTGATCCTGGGAACGATGATTAGACTTTTTAATTTTTGTTTTAATATTTATTTTTTAATACCCCGCCGCGCCGTTCAAAGAACTGAGGATATCGTATTCCGTATATTACGGTGGAAGAATAAGCCGTTTGGAGAATTATCAGAAGAATTTTGGAGCGGAGATAAATTTCAGAATGAAACGGCAAAGGCAGCGATACAAGGAAAAGTATGGGAAAAGGAAAGAAAAAAGACCAATCCTCCTTCGTGGAGCGAGTGCTTGGCTATACTTATCAATACAGCTACAACCTCTTCCAGGCTTGGTCTTAGCCTCTCGCCGATCGATCGACTTATCTCTTTCATCATTGCAACTTCCTAAGCCTCATCCCCTACCAACGCCACGCCAGTTTCGCCCACGTAACTACCTGTAATTCATTGCTCAAAATGAGCGTTTGCGTTATGTATTTATTTGCGAAAGTTTAGCAAGGAGTTCCAGATATTATCTTGAAGTCATGTTTCGCTAAAGCAGCCTTTGATTTTACATTTCTAGTGGACTCGATTTTTCTCTTAGTTTTTAAAAAATGCAGAATCAGCCGTAAGTGACACTTCATACTCGAACTTTTCAACAACTATGGTCCAACGATGCAAAAGTTGATTCGAACTTACCGATTCATTCGCTTGAAAAAAACACTGGCAGATGAGAATATAACTTCGTCACCTTACACATGTATTTCGACACATCTAACCGTTAACAATACTGTCGTGAATCCGTAAAAACATTAAATATTCAATGTTTTATACTTGCTGATCCAGTTTCAGTGAATTTGTTGTATACATATTTTCAAGTTTTATTCAAACATTTCACGTTCCGTTACTAACCATCAGTACACGATTACTGAAACGATGAACCGAATTGAACTGATAACATAGACGTTGTTCGCGTGCGACATCAGCATCTTTTATAAATATTAGTCTTTTTCTTTTTTGATTTTCATTCCGACGTACACCTCTAGGTCACTTCCAGCTGACCTTTCAGCTGAATGCATCAAATTTAGTCTACGGTTAGTATGCGCGCTTGACTTTTCATGCGGATGAACCTTATCGGAGACGAGCTGAAAACAAGCTTTCCAATGCCGTTGAACCCGAGTTATATCATTTCGGCGCTGGGTTTATTCGGGGGAGTATTTTATTAGCTGACGGTGAAGTGAAATGGGGCCGGTAGGAAGAAATACTGCAAGTAACTTCCAATGGAATTAAATTTATTATCGTTTCCGATTTAGGCACCAACCCTACAATGTGGATAACCCATACGTACGATCGTTCTGTCCGGGAAACGGGATACCAAAGGAACTTTATTGGGAGAACGTAGGTCTGAACTTACAATTAGTTTCATGTGTGGCCTGCCGGCGAACCAGTGAGTGCCTTTGAATTACTCGTCTGTTTGCGGTCTGCATGGGCCGTGGTTGCGTCGGATCGTTCGTCGAACCATCTGACAAGCGAAGAGCCCTGCAAGTGGCAGAAAGACGAGGTAGAGAAATCGCTACCGAAATCTGATGCTTGATACGATACCGGAGTACGTGACATCGTTTTCCCAACGTAAGGACTATTGTGCTGAAAAACTCAGGTAGTTTTTATACAAGTTAAAGTTTCTGATCCGCGCGTAGGTACGTCAGAATAAACCTCTAAGAAAAAAAGATAGTTCAAATAGATGAGCGTCATTCTTTACGAAAAGCTAATTGGTGAACGTGAAATGCATAAAAGTATACGTGAATGAACACCAATGTATGGTAATAGTTTCACCGACTGATTGATTTTCCATATTTATTCTTTGTTCGCCAATGATCATTAGTAGCTTTAAAAATCTGCGCATGATTGCTCATGTGCCGTTGCTGTTTTTCACTGATTGTCAGTTTATCGGGCGATAAATCATTACTATTGTTAATCAAAGTGGTACTCATCAACGATCACCTGAATAGCATCGGCCACAGCTGTGATCATCGGAAATAGTACCTTCAATAGGTAAGCCCGTAAAACTATGAACAGTCGCTTGGCAACCATTGAAAGGAAAGTAATAATATTGATTAAGTAATTATCACCAAATGATTGTTCTAGTAACGTAAGTTTGAAACTGTAAATTTGAACACTCGGCACGCATGCGTCTGCTTCACCGAGTTTCCTTTGCTTTCGTCTTTCACACGGTCAATAAAGGAGATTCGTCACCAGAAAACCTCGTTGAAGATAAAGTAAGGATTCGTGTATCGACAAAGTCCTGGCCAGATGTGCTCTGGGTGAAATGACCAACTCTACCATTGCACAGCTGAATGAGAAGAGAGAGAATTCTGAAAGAACCAGACGGAGCGAATGATGTGCATTAGCTTTGGCCGGTGCAGTATAACTGCCTAGAGGCGATATACACGTATGTACAAATGTATAGCTATATGTAAAGTGAAGCGAAATATTGTATTTCACTCTGCGCTGACCATACAGAATGGGTTCGAAGGGGATGTCCATCATTTATTCCCGTCACGTTACTCTTGCGAAAAAAAAAGGAAAAAAGGAAAACACGGCTTCTGTAATCCTCCGCGATCTCTCTCTCTCTCTCTCTCTCTCTTTCTCTTTATATATATATATATATACGTATGTACAGCATTCTGGATCTAGTGACGGTACGGTATGTATGTAGGTACATACATATCTACACTGTACGGAAGTAGGAGAAATCTGGACAAGTCAGTGAGGTAGCTAAAGCCAGCCAGCTATCCGGCTGAGTCAAGCGAAGTCGGGTGCGGCATATCGATTTTATTCAACTCTCGAGTTTCAAACTGAGCGAAACCATCGGGCAATTGAAGCATTCGACTTTTTCATAAAGTCCGATAATCGGCAGTTGACGCCAACGTCATTGGTAAATTGTACAACTGTGCTTGACACGTTTTGACTCGAGTGAAGCGACCATCGCAGGGATAAAATGTGTCCCTCCTTTCTTTGAGAATCGAGGGGTGCTTCTGACAATAGACTATGGTTGAAGCTATTTTTACGGCAGTAGAACACTAACGAAACTAGTCACCACCGCTCTCTCTCGTCATGAACGTCCAATGACACGAACAAACGTTGACAATCTACTTCGTCGACTTCTTTTTTCCCTGTGGACAGAGAACGGAAATAATTTACGTGTACCCCGATAAGCGAACCCTTATTCATTACACAAAAAAATCACTACCACGTCATATTCGCGTTCGTTTCAAGGTAGGAAAAAAATGTACGCGGTAGCAATATACGTTGTTATCGTCTCTGGGCCCTACTGCGAAAACAATACCGTTCGTCGTCAGCAACTTCAAAGGTGAAAATCGACTGTAAGAAGAATGATGCGAAGTCCGATAATGCGCCAGTTTATCTAATACGGTCTCAATTTTTGAATGAAAATGTAACGATGCGCCGACAAGGAAACGAATGTAGGAGAAGAACCGTTGGCCGGTATAACTACCGACGACGATCCAATCTGCGGAACGCAGGAACTATAAATCTTGAAAAAACTCAACTGGCACACCAGACATTGTGATAAAAAGTGGAGCGCAGGTATTTGCATCGTCGAAGCATAGATTGGAAGTAAAAGTATTGAAAGACCTGAGAGAAGGAGAAAACGTCAAGATGCATCTTCTCGTTGTTACTACACTGAAGAGAAACTCGTTTTTAACTTGGTAATTTTGAGACACCAAGTCTTACGTTACGCGTCAGTTTCTTTCGGAGGATTCCCACGAGAAAGAAGAAGCCGGGCGTATACATTTGCCTCGCAAAAAATTATAGCGAGGGTCGCAAAATGGAAATATGAGTATATTTTCACATGTTACTTATTCCTTTCTTTTCATTTTCCATTCATTTGGCGATTCAAACTTTTCCGACAATGGATCCCCAGCGTACCGACGATTCTTGACAGAATGATGCATGAAGAAAAAAGTACGTCATGTCACTGACACTTTATTCCTCAATCCCACGCTGAGTAGCAACTCACAATCAGTGCCACATTTTCCTCTTGAATTTCAAATGTCTTGGCTACTGCAGAATGCTGGAGTTAAAACTTTTCGTCGTACAAATATCACTTAATATCCATGCAAATATTTGTATTTTGTGACGAGACGTCTTCGGAAAATACATTTATGCTTCAGTTACGATAATGTGACCCGCAATATCTCGCAAGAGGATACAGAGTCCTTATTGTTAGCTCCAAACATATGTAGATGCACGTATGGGGGTGCGCACGAGGGCCGATGAGAGGGTGTTGCGTTTATGCGCACTACGTAATAACTTCCGATGATAGCCGTGCGTTGAATACCCACGGTCGCTTAATATTCCGAAAGCAGAATGTGGGATGGAAGCTGATTCTTGAACTGCACGGCATTAACGAAGCGGAGCCATGAATGCAGAGGAGTGAAATTGGTTCGAGAAACATATCTGGAATATATGAAAGCGTCGAATATTGGAAAAACAATCGCCAGGAGTTGATTTCACTGATCAACACGTTTCGTAGCACGCCTTTTAAGTCACAGAATGTTTAATATTACTAGAGCATTCACGCGTTTTCCTGATTATTTATTACTTTTTATCATGAAAATTGTCTTCGTCTATGCAAATACTGACCTTTTTCTTATTAGTTGTGTGTAGCACTTTCTAAATAATCTCTTAACCCGTTTTTCAACGCAATGTTTTTACACGATCAAAACAGAATATTAATCGATCTTGTTTCACTTTTACATGATCATCCACAATCCACCGTTGAAATAATCAGCGCTATAATAAAAATATGTTAAATTCATTTTCACGATCATCAACATGTTATGTATGTAGATCTGCTTACTCGTTTAGCACCAATTTAGCAGTTACTTTTTTATCGGCCCGAAGTAAATTAGGATGCCAACATCTCGTTTCGCATGGATGAAATAATGGAGTAATCCACGTCTCTAATTTTTGATCTATCGAGTTTATGTTTTGTAACATTTTTAGTATTCTTATTCCCGATAGTGACATAAAATTCTGAAATTTCTCCACAAAATTATCTCTCGAATAAGAATCAAACATTCAAAATTCATTATCAAGTTTGCCTATTGCTACCGGCACTTCGTGAATTCTTAGTATACGCTAAGTAAAATTTATAAATAAATTAATCAAAGAGTACAAACTGTAGAAAATCCCCACATACTGTAGCAAAATGCCAACGATAGAATCGCCCACGAAGTGCGCAGCTGGTGTCAAAAAATTACCATTTACTTTTTGACATAGGATACGACAGGCATTTCAATATTTAACGTATAATAATAATATTAAAATTAAAGGACAATATTCCTTGAGATTTTCTCATACTGTAGCTCTCTTTTGCAATATCGATTTATTCCGATCGAGGCTGATTTCGTCAACCTCTTCAGTAGGTCTTGCGATTAATTCTCTTAAATATACAAGCCTTGCAACTAAGCAAACCTTTCGTCAAGTAATCCAAAATGATATTTACAGCAGGCGGTACTTGGTTAATAACATAATGATAAGGTCAAAATTTAAAACAAATCCCAAGTTAATCACCTTGTAAGTCCAATTTCAAATATATTTCGATGCCGAAGCTTAACAGAAAAGTGAAACTTGGGACAGCCAACGCTGATCGAAACATCGACATCTGAAAAGATTAGTTTAGTGAATTTATTCGTAAGCCAGAAATCTTCAACTAACTTTTTCGACATTCACTACTTCGCCGACTATCCAGAGAGATACGGGGAAATGTGAACGGGCATAAACCGCGGGAAACCGAATATCGTTTCCCAATACGACGAAGTGTTCATCGGAGCTATGGACTAGATTCTAGACGCTTATCTTTGATAGCGGTACAGCGGAAGCTTCTCCCTTGAGTCACGAGTGTTTTCCATTCCCGAGTTGATAACTCTTATCCAGAGGTCCCTCGGGCTTTATCGGGACATCCACTTTATTCCAAGTTGATTGGGTCACGCCTTGTATTTATGTTTCGCAGAAATAAAATATCTCACGCTTCGGTCCTTTGTTATAATCTTTGCGCTGGTATTCTGTAAGATTCTGCATCGACTTGCTATAATTAGAATGGTTAATGAACGTGGACGATGATAATTTCAGGAGTTATTTTTGTACTGTTTCATATGCTGAGACGTAATCTTCTGGGAAGTTTCAACAAAGAAGCACAAGAATCATTTACGCCAAACTTATTTAAATCTGACTTGAGTTGAAACTGGGGCTGGTGTGAAAATCAAGGAATCAAAGGAAAAAAACCAGCTCAGTTAATCACGCAAATGAATCGGGTTTGGTGGGTCGGTTAATGTGGCAATTAAAACCACCCCTGACTGGAGTCATTCAAGGCAAGTAGCTGGGTTCAAGAATTCCGGGGTTCCTCAAGCTGAAAGCAGAACTTTCAGGAAAAGGTTACGGCGAGTTGAAGCCACAGTTGAAAGATATGATCTGCTATTGAAACTGTTTCAGCTTACTCAGCTTTTCGTTTGTATTCACTGGAGAGTCACTACTACGAAGTGAGGCTATACACACACTAATGCTCGTATACCGATGGTTACCCCAGTCAGCCTTTCGTGGATTGTAAATGAATTGCCAGCAGGCGGACAGAACGGAATTAAAAGCGATGGGACCGACCGAGCGATTCGGTTCGCTGACTCGATTTTCTAATGCTGAGCTGCTCGGGTGCAATGTAATTATTTTCAAGGTATGATAAAACACTCTAAAGCAGCGGGTATGGTTTGAAATTGGGATAAGAGAAAGTTGTTTTCGGTGAATTCGACGAGCTGCAGCTCCGTGCATATTACTTAGGATGTTTGTTCGAAGTATCCCATACACGTGAATCTCTGCACGTGCGTGTGTGCGTGTGTGTGTGTGTGTTCAGGTGAGAGAGTAAAGTAAAACTTCGATCACGAAACTTTTTAATGGCAACGAAAAATTGAAGTAGACGATCTTTTCCTCTCCTCAAGTAGGTACGTATTCGCCGACTGAACTCAAAGAAATACACTTATCAAGTTGCGCCGTATAAACACTCATGCCAAGTAACGCGGAGCGTGAGGATCGGTTATCAACGTCCATCGCAATACGGCGAGGAAAGCATTGGTTGAGATTATATTCCAACGGAGACCAACGAGTCTTGGAAACTATGACCCAATAGCGACTATCCGAAACACGCGTTCTACGTCTCCGCTGAAAATCTGCTCTTCCACCTTACTCCGTTGCGTTATCGTTCTCCGTATCGGGCCATCCTAAGGACCGCTCCCCATCGTTCTCTCTACAATCTGAAACTTGTCCACCTTATCGTTAGGCGTATAATGGTTCAGGATTACCGCGCAAGGGATGCTCAAGTATTATATCATCTGCAGGATACCTCGAGTACGACCCAAGCGAGTCTGGCCCTGAGGAATGATGCCTTTATATGACCAGCTTGTACCGTGACGATACAAATTGACGCGAAGTGATAGAAGAGAACGGATTTCCGCAAGTGGCGTATTCGAGATGTCATCGCAAACCAATTAATGAGTTTTCGAAACACCCTCGATTGATCTCCCCACCTCCCTCTCTCTCTCTCTCTCTTTCTCTCTATCCCTATCTCTCAGAATTGCATAATTGACTTGAATGAGTACAGTTTAAACAAAGTGAATAGATTCCACAGGCATTGGTATGCAGTATCTACGGTATACACCGCAGGATCTGCATAGCTTTAACGAATACCTCGAGCTTCGAGCTTTTGCGGTTCCTCTGCAGGTCTCCGTGCAAATGTGCAGGGTGGCTGTAAATAGCAGCGTTGGAGTGTATAGAAGAAGGGATTTCTCAGAGTTGTAAGAAGTGAACCGATTTTGGCTGCAAATAGTGGTGGTGTTGTTAAACTCAAGTTGCCCATCTGTCTATAGCTTAAGATATAATAAATGTAACTCTGTAACTAACAAGTTCAATTTCGTCACTCAACTTATTGTTAGTATCAATCAACGCCAAGTCGGTTATTTTATGTACCCTTATTTGCGTATCGAGTTTGACCACGTTTTGAACGCGCCGTCCATTAGAGAGTGTCCTTCTTCTATACGCTCCATAATACCAGCCATCGACGGTTGACTGAAAGTATTCGCATCGAGGGATGAATGTACTTTTGTTAGGTTCTTTCCGCAGTCTCCGAGGGACCTGCGCCAGAGGCGTGCATAGATAATAATATGAGGAAATACTTATCCTCGTCCCTTTCTCTTCATCTGTTTACTCCCCTCCTGAACACGGGTTAATCTTGTTGAACATTTCTCTTGTAAGCTTGTTTGGTAAGAAGACGAAAGATCCACGGTTTAAGAGTGATTTGTATTTACAGATCGAACCCTGCCCCACAGGCCTTTTGCATGCCAATTCTTTCCTATGGTCAAAAGCAAGCCGTATAGCAGGCACGACCAATATCCTCGGCCCCTCGGCCAAGGCTACGATCCGACAGTTCCCATTAAAAAGAAATTGATTCTCTTCCCGAGATAATCTGCACTCCGACCTTTCAACCCCTCGTATCGACTGTCGATTAATCTTTCTTTTTCGTCCGCGCAGTGCGAGAACAAAAGAACGTATCAAAGAAGAACGGTTCGTTAGGTTATTTTAATTGCGAGACGCGTAAGCATGTAACGCCAGATTACCAAACGACCGGTTTTGCTAAGACTGAAAAGAAAATTGGATATCGGATCACAAGAAGGACGCCCAGCTACCTCGCAACTCACGGCACGGAAACATGGTTCTCGGGTTTCTTATACTCGACGTTAATCGGCGAGCAACAACGAACCATACTCAGCTGGTGAAGCCTGCAAGGCTGACAATGAGTTATCTTGGCCTAGCGATCTTTTAGACCGTACCGCCGTGAAATTACTTCCTATTTAGAGTGCAAACACGGAGATACGATGCGACTGTCATTCCCGCGTTAGTCTACCCGGTCAATTCGACCCTTGCCGCACCTGGGAATATGTTTACGATCCCCGAGGTGTTCCTGATTGCGATGATTAAAATTTCACCCTACTCTTCTCGACGAGCCAACCTCCCCGCTATCCTCCCATGCCTCAATTATTCCCTTCCCTTCCCTTACAGCATGGCCTAGGTACACCCCAATAACCGTGACCACGCTCGCCTCTATATTACCTCGAATATCTGCATGGGAGTGCTTGCGTACTGTCGACCCGGCTTCACCGCCGTGTGCAAACGGTGCTCCTTACTGGTTCGACCTGCTTTTAATGGACCTTCCTAGCCGAGGTGACAGCCCGAAGGATAGTAAGGAGAACACACAGAGAGAGGCGGTTGGCCTGGGGCGTTCGAGAAAGTTCTATATACTCAAGTGTGTACACAGTGGGTACCACGTCGCTGTGCTGGTAGCAATCGCTGATTTTACAAATCCTAACTTTCATCTCTGGTATGCACCTCAGGAGGTTTGATGAATCAGCAAATAACGGGATTTTTAACTTTTCGCTCTGCTGAAAAGAAAAGTCATTATGTAATCATTCCCAAAATCGAAAGTTCAGTTTTCACTGGATCTCCACGTTACTAGGTTCGGAAAATTATCTGAGACCAATTTAACCTGGATTCTCGGATGTCCTTTTCATTCGACGATATCTCGAGAATAAATAAACGAACTATGACGATGTTGGTCTCAATATCAATTAACCAAGCTATTTCTGAGTCATTAGCGAAAATTTAGGCTCTTTTTTTTTTGTTTGTCCCATGATAACTCAAAATAGATGAGCCAATTTAAATATAGTTTAGTTTTTTACACTCAATTTAAAAATTATTAGATTTCGACGATAGTCCTCGTTCTGAAGCTTGATGTGCGGTTTCCAATCTACGGCTAGTTGGCCAACTGAAAAACGAAAAATGGGAAATCGCAGGCGGATACTTTTCTGAGACTTTCCTTTGCCGGTGAAAGGAATGAAGTATAAATGGGCACCAGAGGTGCGGTGGCCGTTAGAAACAATTGTCTGCCGGTGTAGTTAGGAAAGCGACGCCTTTGGAATTGGTTTTTAAACGTCTTCTTTCTCTGCCGTATCTACTTGAGCCTGGGTGCCGTCGCGTCGTGGGTTTTTTTATTTGAACGCTGTACTTCGTGCGCGGTACTTTTTATTTCCCTGAAACTTTCCTTTTCAATAAAAGCTCACTGATATGGGTCCACGTCAAAGTCACGAATGGTTAAAGTCCCGAACAATACGAATTCTATCTATGTACACGGTATACAGATATTAGGGTGTTTTAGAAAAAAATAATTTGCGTTTTTCTGAAATGGCGCCTCCTAAAAATTTTGGTAGATCAAAAGAAAGAAAGAGCGTTCTACGTTATGTGAAATATCGTACTCATTTGAATTTTCACTTTTTCTAACATTTTTGTTTAATGTAAGAAGAAATATGTTATAGTTCTTCAATTATTATTTCTTTATTGAAATTTGTATGCAAACCAAACATCACGAACTGTAACATGACGATATATCAAACGGGAATCTTATTTTACGACATTAAACGATTATATTAAATTATAACTATTTTATGACATTGAATAAATAATGAAAAAAAATCGCCTGATACACTTCTTCTAAACATCAACTGGTGACTTAATGTTAGAAGCGTGAGTTTTATTTACGACATGAATTGATATTATGATTGATGCAAGCAATAAAAAAGTTGTGTAGTTCACTATTTTTCCTAAATTAAAAGGAAAAAACGTAAAAAAGTGAAACACTAAATTGCAGACGATCTTCCACATAGCGTACAACGCTTAATTTTTCCAGAGTATTTCATTTAATCTAAGAAATCTTTTCAGGGGGTGTCACGTTGGAAAAACGCAAATTGAATTTTTTTGAACAACCCTGATGTATATTATACGTAAATATAATTTTTATAGGTTCGGGACTTGAACCATCGGTGACTTTGATGTCGACCCCCATCAAAACGTGACGTTGTTCTGCGCGTTAAGAACGAATTTATCAGTTTCAATAAACAAACGCAGTTCTTAGTTCAAGTAAAAGACTAACTGAGATTGTCATATGCATTGTAATTTGTCACTGATGAAAAAGAAAACGCCACTGTGAATAGAGAGCTTCGTACGAAGCTTGCAGTACCAACGTGCACTGGAGATGGAGAAGTAGAAACGTTTCTGGGCTCAGTGCTAAAACCGTGTTTCAGTGCAGATGAGGTATGATATCGCGGGAGCTTGTCAAAATGGATCCAACACGGTGATTGGGTGACTTGTTGGCTGTCGGAGTCTCGGAGATAGGCAAGCTGGATGTAATCAAGTTGCACCGGTATAAATTTCACCTCGATATGCGTGTGGAAAACGAAATAACGGAATGAAACCAACCTGATTCTCGCAAATACAGGCAATTGTTGCCTGTAGTTAATCTCGCGAGTAAAACCCTCGGTCATAAATTCACACCGTTCCAGATTATCGCAGCAATTTGTTAGCGCCAGGGCACTTGCTTCGATCGCAATGGGGGTCCGTGACTCGTCTGCAAATAATTACCGCAAACGACGTGTGACAATGCAGATTGCAGTATATTGATGACTATTTTCTGTTGCTTTGCTTTAATGCTTCATAAAACCTGTATTTTGGTATGTCGTTCAGTGATCGTTAGATTTGTCCGACGGAATCCATTAGCTATAGCTGTCTCGTTTGAAGCTGAAGCTAATCGACGAGCTTGGTAATTAGTTCCAACTGTTACGCATAACGTGCCGGTGTTACAGTAATTAATGAATATTCTCAGAGATAGAAAAGTCGCAATGGTCTCGCGATAAATCTGTTAAGATCATTGGTGTCGGTGGCTATTTGAAAGGAGATAACAGACGTCATCGGTTTCTTTTTCGTGAAAAGGGCAATGTTCAACTCCTCGATGAATTGGCGCCCTGCGATAGCTGGTTAAAAATTACGAGTCATGAATGACATCGACATCAACAACCATAATGACCGTTAATGAGGTACTGGAAAGGTGTTGCTCGGACTGGAAGAGAGGTATAACGGTTCGTTAAAGGGCATGGTAAATTTGTTCGGAACAGAGGAAATGCGATCGATTTCATCCGGGTCTCCTTCTTTCTCGCCAATCCAAACTCAAAGACTTTTGCTTAACGGAGTTTCGTTACATACGGATACATTTTATCAAGAACGAGGCACTGCTTGGATTCAAGGATCCCGCAGCAGCGCCGATCGCACCCATCCCCTCATTAGGAGTCTATTCTACTTTGTTGCCAAGAAGCGCCAGGAAGATAAGTTTCAGCTCGCATCTTCGAGAGCGAAGAGTCCTCTTTCGTATCTCTAGATCCAGCCAGGAGCTTTGGCACGTTTGTGAGCTTCCAGGTACTCCGAGTACAAGGATTATATCCGCGCCGCTGCAAGGATTTCGATCGTCTGAACTTTCAAGGAGACCAGCATGAATTTTCTGAAACTCTCGGAGTTTTCAATTGTTAGGAAAAAATCGATATTTGCGACCTATGATAATCCGCATCCACAATATACTGGTTCCTTCAACCTAACGATTTAATGTTTCACGGTCCATGACACTCCACAAATTCACAGTTTTGCGAGGATGATTACTGGACTAAGAAATATTCGAACCCTTTTGCACTTCGTGCCGCGAGGCAACAGGTTAACTGCGGCGTTTGACCAGGATATAACTTATTCCGGTCAAGGGTCAACAACCCTGACGTTTGCAGTTGTAGAAATTGTGCGGGGAGTAGCGATAATGGCGCTGTTGCATAATTTGTCTCGCTTGACTTATTGCTTCATTGCAGCCTTTGTATCGCTAAGCTTCGATACTCTTGCGGTTTTCTCTTCTCTCTACAACTTCCCACCCACGCGATAAAAGTGCTCGCGATATCGAAGTTGGAATACTTGAATTTTCAAAATTACTCGACAATATGTGTATTTAGCATATTATTTCCTGGTGAACCATACCGGCTTGTGCAGTCTCCCAGTTGAAATTTTTTTCAAATCGTAAGGTCCCTCAAATCGATACGAGCTATGTAATAATATGCTTTGAATTCGAGTATGAGTTGATATTCGTTAATGAAGATGGAAAAAAGAAGAGAAAACGCGAATTTCTCCGGAAATTTATCAAAGGCGTCCAATTATCCGACCTTTCCATGACGCCGATATCGACACGTAACTACCACGGTACAAAATGAATTTCTGAACACAGTAGGGTGAGCGCACTGAAAATTGATGACCAATTAATATTACAGTCTTTCAACTCAGCCCATTATATTATTCTACATCATGGTTTGGAAATGATTTGAATAAAAAATCTGAACACCTGTGTGACCTCTAGCGTATAACCTGAGGAGATTGAACACCAATAATCCCTGTACCACACGAATATAGGGCATCCCAAAATCATTCCATCCCTATTACGGCTGGTTGTGGTCAAATAGAACTCAGCCTCGGTTCAAAGCTTTGATGTTATTGATCATTGACTCACGCAGTCACACGCAGCGTTACGATTAATTTCGTGCATGATGAGAAGCTGGAGGAATATCTAGACGTGCTTTACCTAAACCAGATCTGCGAGGTCTTTGGGTTTCGCTGAAAAAGTTACCGCGATCTAGAAATCTCGTTCGAGTCATGTTGGCCACTCTGCGGCGGATTAAGCAGTCGTTAAATCTTGTACGTAGCGGCCTGGAACTTGGTTCCGCGATGTTTCATGTGCAAGAAAAGAAAAGTTGATAAATATCAGGACAAAGTTTCTCTAAGTAAATAAGTAAGCCGGGACACCAAGAGTGGCCTGTCGCACAGTTTACAGGGGGAAATATCATTTTGAATGGATGCCAGTACTAAAAGCTTATAAATGTGTTGTGGAGAAGTTGGTCAAAGTTACCCTCGCCCGCCAGTGCAAACTGCCGTTGCCTTTTATTACAAATTTGGCTAAATCCGAAAATAAACGCTCGACACGTTTCGTAGGAAGAATGCCGGGAAAACTTTGCTGCACCCTTAGCCCTCGTAAACCTTTCTTTTGTGTGTTTTGCAAAACTCCTGGCCCCGTTTTTTCCTCCCCTTCCCTTTTTTTTCTCGCTATCTCTTTTCAAAACTCGTCAGAACTCTCTACGTTCTGTTGTACCTTTTCTTGGGCAGCTCAGTAAGCATTTTCCCTCGCCTCCTCTGAACCCAAATCAACGGTCTAACGGTCGCCAGCTCGGCCAACGCACTGCCGCTTTGCATGCTGTTACACTAATCAAGCTCCTCGCCCTTTTATAATAATGCACACTTCTGCCGTTTCTCGTACTCCACGATTTTCAATTCCGTCCACGCTTAACCTGCGGTTAGAAGCGTAGTCGGGAGTTTTTTCTGACAAGAGGAGCTCTCCCAACAGGATAGGCTGATTGGAACAATAAAATGTGGACACACTTCTGGGCCAAAATCCTCAACGGTCTAGCCTAAGCAACCCAGAAGCGTTGAGTTATATAATACGCCCTGTCTGGTGTCTCAAATTGTCGATTGATGTTGCCTCTAAATACTAGATAAATGGATCGATAAATCGTTAATGTTGCGTTTTATATATCTACAAAGTTCCAAATATCGTTTTGTATTTCGTTGGAAACCGTTCTTATATCTTTACACCAAAGTTTTATGCTCATAGATCTTTGTAATCTCCTTTTCCGCTTCTGGGAAACTCTGCTATTTTGTTTTTTCAGTAGTTTGCTTATTTTCTAACCTTAGGATATAATAACCTCAAACAGGATTACATTCACATGTACACTGAAGAGGATTTGCAGCGTAATAAAACCATGTATCAAACGGTATTTACTTTGGTTAGGATGCCGCAATGATAAAATAAGTTAGTTTGTATGTATACGAAAGATAAACGAGGAATCCTTACTTGCACCCGTGGGAGGACGCTGTGAGCAAACCACAAAACTAGCTCCAAGAGGAACTCGTTTTGTTCCACTAGAATCTGTCACTTCATAAAGATCCTTCTGCTGAGTCACTCCAAAGGAATCCTTCTACCAGAGCAGTTTTAAAAAAATCTACTTGCGCAACAGTTAATCATCCCTACGAGACAATTTCAATAATTATTTAAAATCTTCTTACAAGAGAAGTTCTGAGTCTTGACCTCTTAGTGAAGCATTTCCTAATTCGAAACTCAAAGTGCGCGAATGAAATAATTTCATATCGTTAATTATCAACTTTGTCTTTGTCAATCGATGCATTTCAAAACAACAAAGTTTGACTTTTACCTGTAAACATATATTCTGAATTAACTGTTGTTACCGTGTTCTAATTCATGTATGTTGAAAAATCTCTTTTCTTTGTATTTAATCTGAAATTCGAGTCAAATTAATTGAAAAGCCCTTAATTATCGTGCATTATTTCAACGCCATTCTATCAGAAAAGACTTTATCAAGTAGTTGCTCCAACCAATGCTCAAACCCAATCCGTCCCACTGGACTACTTATTACCATGTAACCCATCACGAGCTTTGTTAGACATTTTGGAGAGGTCCTTGATGTCAGTATCTGATTCGAATTACGCAAGTAACACAATACCCTCGTATCAGTCTCTGATGCCACCGTTCATCGCGTCGTACGAACATGTTCAATTCGTCTCAGGCCATGTTATCCGATTACTAAGAAGTTTACTGTGTCGCATATCGATCGCTATTGCGCGGCGTACAGAGGCAGTATCGGTAGAGAATTAACTTCTAACTCTACCTCAGATCAACGACAACATCATCAGAAATCCTCTAACAATCAGCGATATTTGCTTGCCGAACCATCAAAGAAACAAGTTGGAAAAGTCGCTTGTTGGTCTCAGGTGCCAAACTTCAGGAGTTTATTCTCAAGTAAGAGGGCAGTCTGGTTTACTTCGAGATTGAACTTTTCTGTCTCTCCTCTCTCATTGTATGCCAGCTTTGATCGACTTTCAGATACATGTATTTTACTCCATACTTTTCCGTACTACTGGATGATATTTCGGTGGCATTCATATTTCAGATCACTCATATTCACTTCGATTGAAAATGTTACAACGGATAGTACAGCCTCGAACTTGACCGTTCGTTCTCATCTAAGTCAAAACTCAAAACTACCCGTCTCATCCAGTATCGGAGTAAAAATTCCATTTCATTTCGTTCCGCTCCAATAGTACCTTTTTCTTTCAGGTGAGTATAATAGTTGCATGGATATTACATTAAGTTGTACCTTCGCGAATGCGCTGTGTTCAATACGTTACCTATACTCGAGTGATTTCTTTCGAAAGGTTTAATAAATCAATACCAATAAAATACTCTCTACCCCTCCACTTTTTTCCACAATGCGAGCATCCATGCAGGACAAAACTGTTACCGTTGCCACAAGGGAAATAAATCTCACACATCGAGACGCGCAGCGGGTAACACAATAACGTGATTAAATTGACATCAATTTTTCTCTCGCGCCAAAGCCTGTATTATATACATATATTAGACCTTGTAAAGCATCGAACAATAATTGGCGACAGCGTACTTCGATAAATCAATGAAATTTAAATGGAAATGTTCTCGGGTCCGCCCGGCTTGCCTGTACATAATATAAGCGCACACAACGGATGATCAAGGACTGAAATTATTCTCAAGATTACTATTATATAGGTACACGCCGTTTCGAGGTATGGCGATTACAGATAAGATACCTTGCTCCGTTCCATGCATCATCGGAGATAATTATGGGCGATAAACTTGGAGTGATATACAGGCGCGGTAATGCCTAATGCAAATAATAAAGCGATAGGGCAATAATCAATGGCGGTCTGGTACTATGTTTTGTCTTTGCATGATTGGCTATTAGCTCGCCAGGCTGCTACAAGATCCTATCTAAACGAGCGTTATCGGAGTCAGTCATTGGGATATAATGATTTATTCGCAGGTCATGCATAACTTGCAATGCAATCAATAATATCGTGATCAAATAGCGCATGATTTTTACTTTCGGATTGCCGTTTATTTAACCCAAGGTTCGCAGAAATTGTAATTAGAACTCTCGATTTTACAGATTTTTAATGGTAATGGGCCGAATATTAGCCGAGTAGCGATTAATTACCTGATCAGAACGAAGCGATAGGAAAGATAAATTTATCTATCTCAGTTCATCAGACGGAATTGTTCAGCAAATGTTTTGTAAGAATTGGATCTACGGCAGTGAATGTTATTTACTCATTTCGATGACGTTATCCTGCGAACCAATATCGACTGACTAAAAATCGAATGGGTTGTCTCGCCTTAAAGTTTGTTTCTGATATTCCAATTAATGTTACATTGAGATTCATCTTACAATGATCTCCATAGTAAAAAAATTTTACTAAAACTAAAACGTCACGGATTCTACTGAAACTTTATGTATCTTCGCCTGAAATGATGATTTTCATTATGTTTTCTTAAAGTTTCGATGGCAGGTATTCATAGATTCAAGTATAAACGGATGTATTACTATTTCAGAACCATGATAAAGTGCAAGCCGTGAATTTCGGAGAACCGGACATCTTCTAAATCGAGAAAAGGAAGCATGGAGCTGCTTGGAGCCGTACATCAGAAGCTCTACATTTTGGGACAAAGAAGTACCCCTAGAAGTTTCAGCATAATCGGTGAACCGAAGGTCTGAAACTCTCCGTGTAAGATCAAATACTTCATCGCATTATTGAGCTTTCAAATTTATACAGAAGTTTACAGTCAAGTTCAAGAGGGGCTTATTCGGACAGATTTTTATAAAATCGGGTGTCCGTGTGTAATTTCTCACGCCATCAATTACTATTCCTGTACGTGAAACGTGAAATATACAAAGTAAAAGTGCGAGATCGTCGTTTCCTCAACCGTCAACGCTGCGACGTAACATCGAGGCATTTAGAATTAATTGGAGATCGAGATAAAGACGCAGTCGGAGGGCTCGTCACGTCCATCTCTTCGAGTTTCATCGGCACCACTAGCATAGTCAAGAGGGCTTCAAGAAGAAGCTTGAGTTGTGTTTAGCGCCTGTGTTACTCGTGACACCCCGTAGGCTGTAATTAACCTAATTAATGAAGGCCACGCTCGTGAACGTGCTGCGAGGACGTTTGCTCGGTTCCGTACACGTATAGTTACTGTACATAGGTAGTTCTTATTCTTAAACCCGTATACTCGACGAAATAATCAACCCATCCCCAACGAAGACGGTAAAAATTATACGAATATTAAGCAACTAATTAATTGAGCGGACAAATTTAATTAGTGACAATCTCTTAGTCTGCGACATATTAACAGCACGCATTATACGGCAGATTTTTCGCTGCTGCGTACGTACGTAAACATTTTTTTTTTGTAACTTCTCTTTTAATATTCATTAGGGTGAATGGACTTGCTAAGAAGACCCCGGTCGAGTTTCACCCAAGATCAAATCAGCCAAGTGCTTCTCGCCCAACGTATGGAATCATATTTTTGCGACGCGATAAATTCCATTTTCTTGCAACGATCGGAAGCTGCCTGCGTAGTCAACGGAAATCGACACAAATTCTCAAGATCGTGAGGTAAAGCTTTTAAATATGAATGAATTCATTCGGTGTTCGAATAATATCCATACCTTTTTTTTTTTTTTTGTCTTTTATACTTGCTATTCAGACCTCTGAATTTCAAGGTAATTGATTTGGTTGAGCTCTTTACAGATACGTACAGTCCACTATAAAGTTACGAAAAAAGATAAAAAATTTGACTGAACGTATCTGGGCCCAATTTCCGAGGATTTGATCGAGATGGAATTTTATTTATTTTGTTTTGGTTCATTAAATTTAAACCTTCACGTAAAAAACATTCACATCAGAGATTTGTAACAAAGAATTTATTGACTGATAAAGCTGCCACAAGCATAAAAGCTGTCTGATAGTTAATGGCAGATAAACTTCGAGTGAATCCTAATTATACGGCATGTAATCTATGGTTTAAGTCCTATTAAATTGGTGGTCGTTATTTTGTTAATCTGTGCACTGAAGGGAGAATTTATCAGATTCCAGTGAATATTAACTACACGGTGATAGAAAATTTATTACCTATATTATAGGCAACGGAGACATATTTACTACTTGGTAATAAATCAATATACTGCGGCCATTATGTATCGATTTATGAATGACCTGTTCAAATTGATATTCTCGAAATATGTTTTTCAGACTTATGACGATCAATTTTGCTTGAGAAAATTGTTTAAAAACCTCTACTTCGTTTTTATATAGTTGCGTTTTCTTCTTACGTAACGGAATAGTCAGTGCAACAAAAATTCAGATTTAAATCAATTTCATTGCCCGTGAGAAGTTCTATTGCACGTTGCGAAAAATATTATATTGAATACGAAACGCAGTTGCAGTATCGTGAGTTCAAAACCGCGTCGATTTCGCGGCTGAAACTTTAGCACACGTTAAAATTTCAGCATTCACGTCAAGTACGCCCAACATTTCCGTACCGATAATGGAGTCAATAACCGAGGCAACTGCGAGGAAGGCGGTGCATTTGGATGCACGCGATTGCTGAAGTATTTTTTTATTTTTCAAATGTTCGAAGAAATTCCGGTGAGGCTACAAAAGCGGCGAAACGACGGACGTGGTCGTCCTCAAGTATCCACTTCGGCAATTCTGGCTTGAGTGGGAGTTGGTTCTCCCTGGTCTGCGGCTGAGTGGTCCGCGTGCCATCAAAGAGTCAAACGTCAAAGTGAAGGTCAGCCGCCCCGCCGCAAAAAAAAACTCGACCAAAAGTCGTCCCGGAATTTCTCGGTCGCAAAGCTTTCGTCATATTTCCCCCTGAATCGTACCCCACGAAAATCACCAAGTTCATCCAAATCGACTAAGAATTGACCAGTAATAGAACCAACGAAATTAATAAACATTTAATAAACGTAACGTCTCTCAGCCTAACGAATAATGTGTTTAGAGAATTGCTAAGCGACCTTCAAGATTTCCGTATAATGATCTGTAAAAGTAAACTGGAAGAGTGATGTTTCAGGAAGCTGCGACGAGTGGATGTCTAAATACTCTTGATGTCGTTTAATCCTTTATCACGCGTTAATAATAGAGCTAAATTTTTGTTCGGCTCTCCGCTCGATTGAATGCTGAATGATATATACGGTCCGTGATTTGATACGGGATGTTTCTTGAGCAGAAATCTTGGACGTCAGAAAACAGGCGAAACTGGATATTTTTGTCTCCGTACCTCGACCTCACCTAATAAATATTCATACGTGAACCTCAATCAACAAATTAGCGAGTCCCTCGCAGAGTCCCGTGGCTCAACGAGAATTACTCTCGGCATTCGTTCTCATCTCGCTGAAACTTTGTCTCCGGTCGTTAATGACGTACTTTTTTTTCATCTCGTCGTCGAGCTTCCATTGTTTTCATCCGTCTCTCGGAGATTTGCGATATATCTTCAAGTTTGAAAATCCTCCTTGATCATCCTTGTGTTGAAAACATCAGAGTCTCGTTAACCATTCGGTCCTCATGATCCCAGTGAAATCGATTTCAGCAGACCCTGAAGAAGGACACAACACCCTGCAGATATTCATTTAAAATTATCGTCCATGATCACACCGAATTGCCCAACACATTTCACTTATCCGGCGTAAGATCTTCGTTATTTATCGTCGACATATTTCTGGATCGAATGTTACGTAACACAACTTTGGCCGATGCACTCGAAATCGTGCAATCGGAAGAGACGAGCTGAGATGAATCAGAGGCTGCTCTGCTGATGGGCCGGCTATTTCCTCCAGCCACTATCCGTTATCCGTGCCGAGTTTGGAGCTGAGGCCGGTATTGATGGGTGATGATTTTTCATGGTATCTTCTGTCACCGAAAAGTATGGTCGAAGTGATGCCTTAAATCGGTCTCACAATCAGTTCGTTGAATAATTTTTAGATACATTCGTAAGTTCGAAGCAAGAGCTTATCCTACTATATTTGAATATCACGTTCTTTCACAGGGTCAAGTTACTTTGATTAACTGTCGGTATTTTTTTGAAATCAGTAATTTATTCATATTCCGATTAACTGTCAGTCTTCTTCTTTTTAATTTTAGGGTAATCCTTGGCTTAATAACACGATGTAATTATCGAACATAGACGCAATATTGATGAGTGCTTGGTGCATTTAGGCACCATCGTGAAATGAGGTTCTTGTTGTATACAATTTGCTACCGCGAAGAACGTCGCTTCAAAGAATACGAATTCTCGTGGATTTGGAAACACGATTCTTCACTTACACAAACGTCTTCTACCACTTTCTACATGCGTGTGTACGAAGAAAATATTGTATCTTGAATTCCGGGCGAATGGCTTTATCGATCTGGCTGAAGGCGGGGTGAGAGATCCAGTATTGGGCGGAGAGGATTCGTGAAACTTTCCAAGCATCGCTCGTTCGCTTCCGGTTACAGAATGGTAAATGCAATCATTCGGTCGCACTTATCGCAATTAGCTTCGTTTCGTTTGCCCGATTCGTTAAAGGTATCCGAGACCGCCTAAAGACGGTAATAAAGATACTGTACTTTGAGTCTCGGTGTCTGGTGGAGCAGGGAAAAGATCTGCTGATTAGAAGAAAAATTTGATTTCCGCTTTCTTTGAGCGATGTACTTGAAGTAATAAGATACATAAAAGTGGCAATTTTGCGCCTGATGAATTTGAACAGTCTTTCCTTCAATGGAGTAATGAAGATTCTTCGGAAGTAATAAAAGGGCGAGCCAGTCAAAGAACTAAGCTTCGAGATTCGAAGGTGGAAGAAGGTAAACGGGTCAAGGCCATCGCGTTTCTTCTCTTGCGGTACTAACATTCAGAAAAGACAAGCCTTTCACCTCGCGCATTGCCAACTAAATACCCTTTTGCTCAGCTGCAACCTTTCGCTCAACTATGACTACCATACTTTTCTCAGCTGTACCCACTGGAGCATCGCTGGGTCTTAAATTGCGAGGAATAAGGAAGTAAAAGAAAAAAAATGTTAGTAACATAAATATCGCGACGTACCACCAACATGCTTCAGCAAACTGCTGCACCATGCAGGCCGCTTGCCGCGCATACGGCTCTTATTAATTACGACCTGGATGGTTTAGGTTAAGCTTAACTATTACGGCATGCGCGTTGCGAGTTCTATACTCACGGGTATGTAAATCATTCGAGACTCCTCGCTGCGGTCAGATAAATCTTTCAATTTATAACGGCAGTTTACCGTGAACGAGCAATCCTCCTCTCGTAGTTGCAAAGCCGGCTTTTCATCGTTTCGTCAACTGGGTAGGCTTGGAGGTTTCAGCGCTTCTTCGATCCATCAAACGGTCGGCTTGTGATTAATCGCCGGAACAGCCCGAATTTTCCTCATCTCGATCCCCCTGGTTACCAATTTTTCAATGCCAGCGATCAATTAACGTCTTCGCTAGGCTTGAGGCGAGCTGATTCCGACCCCAGAAACTCGTCTCCTTTGCTCCGACGGTCAGCCCGAGTACTTCCGTAGTTCGAGGTCTCGCGTTAAGGGGGCAAAGGGACCACCTTTCCACCCGACTGCCGCGAGCTCTGAGTGACTAGTGAAGAAGACGACCCCTTTACACCTCGGGACCCTTGATCCCTCGGACCCTCGAGCTACGTGACGACGACGCGACGCCTCGTCCCAACAATCGGTACTTTGTTCCGCCGAAGCCATCCGTCAACCATTGCACTTCCACTCTGATCTCGAATGCCCAACCCCGCAGTTGCAGGAAGGGAGAAAAGTTCGAAGAACAAAGACTGCACGTGAGAGGCACGTGTCTCCCGGCGAAGGACTCGACTGTCCTGGTTCGAGGGTCGACTTGCAGCCCTCCAAGGACCACCGGCGGCCATTGTTTGCCGGTAAAGAGAGGGTCCCTCTACTTGTTTATTGTGCACCTACGTCTGGGCCGCAGATGCGGGTAATTGATCGCATGGATCTGTCTATTTGCGGACACGACCGCTTTGTTTGACTCATGAACCTACCCTGTCTGGGGGATCGGGATGAGCGAAGGTTGTCGCGTCGCGTAGCCTGCATCGTCTTTCAACCGACTATAATTTACAACCAAACGTTTTCGACCCATTTGCCAACGTCACCTGGGCCCTCCGTGATATTACGCCTCCTTCTGGTCAATGTCCTTTCCTCTAAGGATCCTCTGCTCCGTTCTTTCTCGCTGTCATTGCATACTTTAAATCTATGTTGTCTAGGCTCGCTCAATTTTTAATATCGGGTAAGTAGAAAAAATGCATTTTTTCAGTGTTGAATTATCAGTAGAGCTGATTTCCAAGTAGTCCGGAAAAGCCACAAATAGCCACACTTTAATCATTATCGGACAAAAACATCCGGACACCCTGCTTCTGAAGCCTATACTCGTATCTCGAAAACTACTGATTTTTGGGACTTGGTCCATGAAAAATTTTGATCGGGAGGATATGTACTATAATATACTGAAAATTCAACCAGTTCGACTAGGAGCCAATTTCCATGAGGAGTCCTTTGTTTCTTGTTACTCGTCAATTAGAAATATTCAACTCAACACGTTTTAAAATGCTTAAGCGGAATACGAAGGACTCGTGATTCATTAAAGCATATTATATGATGTATCAAAGGGGTGAGATTGAAGTTTCAAATTTGAAAATTTCCAAAAGCACCTTCCAAATTATTTGGTGCTAAAACTTGAAGAAATCAAACCTTTACGAAACAACAAAGTTTCGAATGGTCGGAAACCTGACGGCACAAGGTTCCAAAATGCAAGATTTCAAAAATTCAAGAGACGATACAGTAAAGTTCCGAAGAGTAAGGTTCTTATTCTTAAATTTTCTCGATTTAGCACTTTCGGGACTTTGACTTGTCGGAGTTATGTCCTTACGGCATTTTGCCCTTTCGGAACTTTACACTTTCGGACCTTTGAGCGTCGAGTTTGAGACCATTCAAAACTTTGATGCTTCGTCAAAGTTTGATTTCTTTATTTAAATTTCATCACCAAAAAATTCGGAATTAGGCACTTTCAGAACTTTGCAAATTTGGAATTTCGATCCCGCCCCGTATCAGAACATTTTGTTATTTTAATACCTTAAAAATGCAAACTAGTCGAAATTTTGATTTGTTGAAAGTTGGAACCGATTATAATTTCGGAAATTTAAAATGACGAGATTCGGTCGTCATGATTAAACTGAGTTATATAGGTGTCACCTGCAACTCGAATTTCGCGTGTAGCCTCCATGCACAACAGAGTACGTATAACGTATTCACGCATATACCGGGTTCACCCGCTGCGTCACGTCCGGGAACGTTTTTACGGGCACGTTTGTGTTTTATCTCGGGCATCATTCAGTCTGCTCCGCGACCCGACACTCGTTCGTTTAGTTTTCCGGCGAGTCGTGGCGGTGCTAATTGCATTGTCATGTCGCGATAAGGTGAGCTTTTCTAAATTATTATTGTAGGCGAAGCCGCAGGTGTTACACGTATAGATACATCAGCAGTGAAAAATCGACCCTCGGTTCTACGAACCGCGGGCGATTTTGGCTATTCGAAAATTCGTCCATTAGAAAAAGCGAGCAAGACATTTGAGTGAGAGTCTGAGACACATAAACATGTCAAATTTCCCTGGTGGAAATATACGCTGTAACTCTTTTCATAATAAGTAGGGGAAATTGTTTTTACCACGCGTATAATTATATATATATATATATATATATATGTATGTAACGCGTGTTGGCTTCCAAGTTCCTCTGAGAAAATGCGAAGTAGGTATAATAAGAATAAGGCGGTGACGTACGACGCGCCCTGGAAGATAAGCAGGTCTTCGCCCCTGCGGGAAGAATTTCCAGGGAATACCCCTGGGAAAACTCCAGTGAAAATTTGCAGGTAGACAAATTTCTAGTTGCGAATACCATGCAACGCAAAGTCCTAGGTACGAAGTGAAAATGAGTTTTGTAGCTGTAGTGAAAAAAAGAAAACTAGTAACATTGAACCTTTTTTCAATCTGGTCACTGTTGCTTTATTGTTTATTGAATGTTACCTTGGAAAAAAAATTGCTCTGCAACATTTTATTTCAAAGATTTGAGATGAGAATGAGAATTCTTTTTTTTTTTTTTACTTATTAGTATCTTTAAATATTAAGATTCACAATATTGAACTGATATTGATTTTAATTACAATATAACGATACAGAATTGACTATTGAGAGAAAAAAGTATTTCTTTCTGGGGTACGAAATAGTTTTTCAACAAAATAAAATATCATAGAGTAAACTTGAACGGTTTTTCACCGTTTCAAAGTGATTATGAGATGAAATATCGATAACGAAGCTCTAGTTTATAATCTCAGTTTCTTCTTTCGCGTTTCTAAAGCAAACGCCGTAACTTGAGAATATAATAATTTTATGTACACTTGTGCGACCATTTTATAATACAAAATGAGGAAAAAGGTATTGATATTTAACTGAAGTAAGGTAGTATTCTAAATAAACATATATAATGTTTAAGCAGCCAGAAAATGCACTGTTATTAATTAAATACTTCGAATAGTTACTTGTGCCGCATTGTCTTGCAAACCAACGATATCCAAACGGTTATTGCAACGATCTCCATTTTCCCAGAACTTTTCAGTAGCTGTGAAGATTGAAAATTTCCTCTACGCGGCAGCCAGAACCACAATTTATTCTATATCACGCCCTATTTTGTTACGGCGTTGGGCAAAGTAACATATTATTACAAAATAATAAGTGCTCAAGCGAGACTCGTCTCGGTTACATCTTCTTCAATTATCTACACCCTGCTTCCGGTGTAGTGGATACCATTGCATAGCCGGCTACTAACCGTGGAGATTTGCTCAATTAATTAAACGCCAATGGCGCCGAATGCCGTTTCCAAGTAGCATAGTAGAACCACGTTAATTGCCTGCATCTCGAACCGCGATATCGAGGGCCGCAGGTCGCGTTAGAGGATCAAGGCCTTCGCCAAGCCATCGATGCACTCGAGGAAATGTGTTACATTCGCTATGTTTGAGCTGAAAATTTCAGTTTGACTACCTTCGAGCAATTACAGTGATAATCAATCGAATTTAATTAATATCGGAAAGTAATACAACTGTGTTTAAGTACACAGTTAAGAATTTTTGTATGGAAATTTCTACGCTGTATTGGAAATTTTATTCGAATACTTACGGAACAGTGAATTCACCAAACGTTCACTGTTGTTTCAATTTGCAAGTACAATAAATTTACTACACGATTCAATAAATTCAAATTACTTTTGTTTGTGTTTTTCTTATAATCTTTAGTAAAGTCAAACATTTTCAAATTAAATTTAAGGCAAATGCGTAGTAATTCACGTAGCTGCAAAGAATTAAAAAATTTGCAGCCTCGTTTCGTAATTTGACAAAAACTCTTTTGTACAGTAAATGTGTGATAAATTCACAGTGATTTTTAACAGTGAACAATTTATCACACTTCTGTAACGTAGATGAAAAAATTGACCAAGTGTGTGTAAACTGGAATAAGCCATTCTGTAAATAGTCATACATTTCGAAATATTGATCACAGCTGAGACTGAAAAACAAAAAACAAATAAGTGACTGGAGATAAAAAGGAGAGAAAAAAAGAAAGAACAAATAAAATAAAAAATTAGGTTTGCTCCACCTGAAATTCTCGTGTGCGCAATTGCCTGGACATGTTACCCTCCCGAGGTTATTGCGCTGTAGAATGAAGCACTAAACATAAAGTGCGGTTTGCAGGACGTAGCCGGGAGATACAAGGTAGATGCTGCCAGCTGGATGCACCGACTTTGTTTTTTATCCTTTACTCCGCTCGTTCTTTTCCTCTCTCTTCAATGCTACGCAGTCGTTCTTTCTTTTCTCTGCTGTTGTGTGCCGTGCCGGCAAATTTTATATCCAAAGTTGAGTCCTGAGGGAGTAGACGGAAGCAATAAGAATCTGAAGAGAGCTACACCTCAGCCTGAAGGAGATGACGGCAGTTCTTCAGAACTTTGTTTCGACGCAGTTCTTGGATCACGACCCCAACCGCTGACCAACTTGTTTCGGATTTTATTTATTTTTATTTGTTTTTATTTATCTTTATTTGATTTGCTTGCACCCGTCTCCGTTTTACGCGTATGAGAGAAATTTCCAAAGTCGTCTAATGTCGTGTCAAATCAATATTTTTGACCACTCGGCGTCTTTTTGATTAGATCTGAGGATATACTGGCTGTACATTATCAACCAAACGTGAGTCCCGTCGATAATATTAAACACTTTGTGATAAGATAAAAAATAATTATAAAAATTAAAATGTTGCCTTCTTAACTTTTTTGAATCATTAAAAATCAAGCTTGAGTGGCCCCTTCAAATTTAGTTGGTAAAACTAATAAACCCAAATAAATGGTAGAATCATATTCGTCATTTATCAATATTGGACCAATATTCTGTAATATGCAATAAAAAATTATATGAAAATACTATGCGATGTGTAATTACCACTGAAAATAATTCAACAATCAAGCCTTTCGAATAACAGCTTTATTAATTATAATTACAGCTTTGAAAGCCAGGATATTCCATCCTTTTTTCCCTTCGAGAACTTTAACACTTTTATAATATTATGCAGCTGACGTATATTCTTAAACGGCTGGCGGTCGTTTAGATTTCGCGCTGCTTAATAGTTGGCATTATATCGTTAAAAGAGAAATAAAAAAGCTGCGATTATACGGCGAGAAAATTCAAGACAAAGAAGGAATACCTTGTGTCGTGAGAAAAGATGGGTGGAGGATCAGAAATTTGAATTCATCAGAGAACGTGGTTGCGGCTTATGGAAATTTTAACGAAAAGTTTCTTCGAGCGGATAATTGACCAGGAACAATTTTATATTTCTTTATTAAATAGACGGACGCATCTTATTTCAAATCCTGAATAAAGCGAGTTGACCTTCTAGTTTTTATGAAAAATTAAAATTGTAATCATTCAAAAAAATGTCGCAAATTTAGTCAGTCCACGTACCAAAGATATCATAAAACCGCATACGAAGACATAATTTTTGTCTTTAATGATAGCGTTCGGTACTCGGAATTACAACACATTACTGAATGTGTTATCCCCAGGGTGATAAATCTTCGTCGTCGACGAAAAGCTTGTTATTGTATGTAGAAAAAAAAATGTGCTTAATTGCTGGAAAAGTTTAAGCTCACTGAAAACTCGTCACGTATAGCTGTTAGCGGTATACACTGAGAAAAGTTTCATTTTTTATAGTAACTAGAGAAATTCAGTAAAACAGGTATCGTAAGAAAAACTGTTTGAATATTGTTGGAATTACGAAGAACGAGGTACGCGTTACCATTTTGCGCTATTGTCGATCCTTTTATGGTAATTGGCTACGCAAAAGCAGTCGGTTCGGTTTACTCTACTTTTTTAGTTAAACAAGGCTTTAACATCAATTTATTGTTGCACAAGCATTAAATTTTCGCAACAGTTACAAGAAAATATAGCAACAGTGATCGTAATGAGAAAGAATAGTAACCGATACTAGACTTTCTGGTAACAACTGCAAAACTAATTTTCATATTGTACCTACAACTATATTTTCCGTCGTGGTAAAAAAATTAAAAATTGTTAAGAGCTGAGCGGTAACCGTAACTAAAAATCTCTCTCAATGCATATAACAGAATTGCCAAGGTTAAGATATTACTGTGTCCAATGGGTGAGGATCCCGCAATCCTACCTCGTAACGAATAATGGATCCGGTGGATAGACAGCCGCCTCCTTCCGGTGGAATATTCAAACCTTCGGTAGATGGCTTTTTGGAAAATGGAAGAAATTCAACATAGGTACAGCTAATTTATTAGAAGCATTTGTTTGCGGGTGAAGCGAAGCGGCGGACGAGACTGAGAGGGTAGAGCGGGGGGAACGGATAAGGTTATCTAAATCGTTCACCGCACCATTATCCATTATCCATCTCGCCTGGGGGAATTCACGCCTCTCGGATGATCGAGTTGCGGCGTTAGGCGCCCCCCGCGAGATCAGCATTTGTCAATTTCATCGGACCCCCTGCCATCCCGTTGTTGAACCCCGCAAGTACGTCGAATCGTTACAACCGAGATGCTCGTGGGGTGAAATTCCATTCCGAATAAAATCAGGAGTCAAAGGTCCCTATTATCGCAGTACCTGTATAACTGGATTCCAGTGTCTCTGAACGTGGAAGAAGAGAACCAGTCGAATGAACGAAAAAGCTTGCAGCTTTTCTATGAACGATCGCATTCCTAGTCGTCGGTAGGTCAGTTCGGTCCGTAAAGCGTTCAAATAGAAGAGACTGGTGAAAATTGTCGGACGAGGTAAAAATTTCTAAGTGGTAAGCGATACGGAGAACGAAACGGAAACACGCGAGAAAATCATTTCAAACAATCGGGTGAATTGTTTTCTATCGAGTTATACGTGAATTAGTATCGATGAATAGTAAAAAATTGAAAACGAAAGCTTTCGAACCAAATTTTACGGAAATTTTGAAAATTTAAAAATTTTCATCAGTTTGGAATGACTTTGGTCTATACTTTGGTAATCGGAAGTAGATGGATATTCGAAAAAATTCTGTGCTGTCTTCATCGAACAGTTGATTTTCTTCCCAAATTTTATTCGAATTAAATCTGTCATTTGTTCAGAATTCAGGATATACGTAACCGGAAATGAAGAAAGTTTCAAATATTTAAAAAAGAAAGGGTCGAAGTATTTCTCTACAATTTTAGATGCACGAAGTAATTATTGGAAAACTCAAAAATTTGCCATTCGGCAACCGGAAACGGTAGAAGCTTGGACTGTGTCATGAATCATCCCAGTCCAATATTTGATTCTTCAACCAACATTCATCAAAATAGATAAAGCCCCAATTTCGTGTACTAAATATATATCATCACATAAAATCGGTAACTTCAAACTACCTTCAATTCATTCATCGAGAGGAAGTTCATGCTGTAGAAAACTGACGATGAAAGAGAAAGAGGATGATTACAGAATAAAATGATGCGACCGAATAGTGAATAACATATTCCTGAAAAATAGACAAAATATTATCATCGTACCGTATTCGACGTCGCATTAAGAGCCCTCGAAAATTCACTCGTCGAAAAATAAAGGCCTCGAAACTTTCTCGTCCTGATGTTCCGGAGCAATTAAAACTGTAATTGGAGTGGTACCTGCCAATGATTAATACTTCATGGCTTCGGTTATTATTATTTAATGTTTTTCCAGCGTTCCGTTTTTTTCCGTTAACCCAGTTAAATCAGAGCTGTGGGTTCCAGGCTGCGTGTTAAATTACACGAATTTTTCACCACGTGTTGCCTACCTCACACACACACACACACACACAGACTGTGGCTCGCCGACTTCCCCACGAATACACTCTATAAGGGCTGCTTCACCTACTTTTGCCGGTGCAATGATTTTGAGAGTGCTTTCGCACATATGAAACATTCTTTCACGATGTAAAAAGATACAAAACGAAAGTTTCACCTCAATAGACAATGGCAGCCGCTATGATATTACCTGCAGGCTTGCGTGCAAAAAACCAAAGTCAGCTCATATAACTCTTTGAGTTCACATTTTTTGTACCGACAGGTGCTCGGTGAAACAGCACTTTTCATCACGCGTATGTGAAAATAATCTCCATGTATTTTAAAATGCTGTTACATCCGCGTTTTGTAACCTGTGACTTGCCACCTTGGACATCGTTTTTATCGCACAATTTTAAGTAAAATGAATCTCTTCATCGTCTAGCAAAATCAATGCGAACACTTGAAAACTGTCAAAAATTTTCAAGGGTATACGAACTTTGAGGCAGTTTGCTAGTCGGTAGTGTTTCAGCCTTAATCTCTCGATTCAACAAAAAAAAAAACAAAAAATGGACGACCAATTTTCAGGTTCCAATCTACCCTGATATGCACTCACATGTGCAACTTTGAAATTAAACACATGTCCGCAGAAATATGAGTATTACAACATCACAGCCACTGAAAACACCAGTTGGAATAAAAATTAAAGCTTGATAAGTTTTAACGCCGTTGCGGGTAAGACGTTATATTCTTTTTCCAACTCGTGTAACTCAATCAAAGAAACTCCGTCCAAGGACTGTCTCTCGGCTGTCTCACTCGACCCCTTTCGCCATGGTGCAAGCTGTGATATTATCTGGTTTCAGAGGCCAAGTGAAAGCTTGTCGCGTTGCGAGTAGAGCCGCTCCTCAAAGTCTGGAACTGGTTAACCATTTACCTTTGAGATCTTGCAGCTTAGATAAACAAGAAACAGCGGTGAAACATGGCACACATCTTCCTCGCCGAGGTCGTCTCATTGACAGTCTAGTAAATTTCGGGTGTTCCATTAGCGCAGATTTTTCTCCCTCACCCTTCAGCCATCAGCAGCGAGCCATCCAAGCAGAGCGTATAATGGGAATCGTCGAGGATTGTTGACACGGTGAGAATCGAAGGAACCGCCGCGGAAATCGGCAATACATCTTGTAGACAATTTGCGGAAGCCGCGAGGTCGTCAACAGTCATAAATCTCACTCCTGCTAAGATTTTCCGGTAGGTTGGAAAAAAGTTCGTCTTTCTCTCCCGTTTCTTAACCCCTGTTGTAGCATCTTGCCACTTTTTATGAGGTGATGGTACTGCTGCTGCCGGTTAAAGGCTGCCAAATTAAGAAAGTTCGGTGACCAAAACTCGATACTTCATATTCCTTTTGTCTCAAGATAGTCGTGCGTTGAATGTGTATCCAATTGTTTAATTCGTAAGCGGCGGAGATCCCGTTAAGAATGTAAACGTATGAAATTCTGGGCTTATGAACAAGAGTTTAGACATCGACGATTTATCACGAATTGCATTGAAATAGTTGAAAATCTGGTACAAGATTCGTTCTATTGTATTCTAAGATGGATTATTTTATGCAGAAGACTATTTTCTTCTATAATGAAACCGACCTTATTATGTAAGGACATACTAAGGTTGGATATGATTGCGAAAAACGTACTGACGAAAGTAAATAGGTTGTGAACATTAGAGTTTTCATTTTTGTACCCGATAACACTCGACTGATCAGTATCGAATGATGAACAACATGATAAAGTCTTGAAATGTGTAGACTCGTCGAGAATTCTGTCACCTGGTGAAGGTGTTTTCATTTAAACAATTACAGACCATTTTTCAACGTTTAAACTATAAATTAATGAGTGAAGTCTTTAATGACAGAATTGTAAGTACCCTTGAGCAACGTGACCGGTGACTATTAGTAATACTAACAGCAAATCAAAGAAAACTTGCAAATCAGTCGAAAAAGGTTGAGCATCCCCCTTTTAACGAATGTTGAACGAGCTACTTCTAATATCCTGTATACAAAGCAAGAAAAGCATCCAAAGGATATAAAAACACGACGCGTCCTGTGCGGTTAAAATTCAGAAGCACAATTTACGACCGCTATCCATAATCTAGCGCCCTCGTGTCCCGGGTACATGAAGCGAACAGCGGGGATGCCGAGAGGCCAGTTAGGGGCTTCTAATGGGTCGGGTCGAATGGAGGCAGCGCTCGCGTTATGGGATACTATCCATACGATGCCTACAGTGCGTCTGCGGCGTTATCAATGGCTGATCGCCTCCGCCACTCGGTCAAGACGTATATAGTGCGTGATGGAGAGAGTGCAGAAAAGCGCGAACGGCGCGGGTGAGGGGTGAGGGGTGAGGGTGGAACGGAAGGGCGTGATAAAGAGAAAGTGAAAGAGGAAGTCGGGAGGTGAAGGTCCGTGAGCCAGCCACCCAGGAGAGCAGAGATTCTTCGTCCCGGTGAAATATTGATCTCCTACCAGAGTAATGGATTCCGGAGTCAAATTTATGAACGTTCAGGCCTGCCACTTTTCCGTTCGTTCTACGCTCTGCTCTCTATTATTAGTGCATCGATGCACGAAAATAAAAGGGTACCGACCGAGCTCCATTCAAAGCTACCTTCTCCCTCGTTGCTTGGGATTCGAAAGCTCTAGGACCCTCGGTTTATTGTTGGCTTGTTTTTCATCGATAGAAGGTCTGATGAGAAACGTCGCGATTGATCGTGTAATGCATGCTGCTGTTGGAATTAATTGATCGAGGTGCAAACTGTCAACCGTAGAATAGATGAACTCGTCGTTGCGTTTTCTGGTTGATAAAAGTCGTATGAAATCGACATTCCTTCCATAAAACTCTTCGACGATTGGTTTAAACGAAGTTGACAACCGACTGAACGACTATCTTTGAGCGACCGTGAAAATGATTCATGGTTTTTTTATCTACCGTTGAAATATTTCACTCAGGATTAACAAGTGTTAGTTTACTCTACCAAATTTGAAACTTATCGGAATTAAAAATTATTTCCAGTTGAACGAATTCGACCTATTTGAACAGTCTATAATATTCATTGAGATTGTTGAGAAAACCGTAAATTCATGTAAATTAATCAAAAATCAAGCCTCGAATAGGGTTGTGAAAATATAAGAAAAGACAAAGTGATACCCACACTTCTTAACTTCGGTACCCAATTTTTTTAGACTCTGTATTGAATTCGGGTGAAATCGGAGTACAAGGGGTTGAGATGAAGGTTAAAGAAACATGTGTTCCCACGTAAATTATTAACTCGTCAAGCGTTTGATCGATCTGCATCAAATTTTTATATACCACTTGTGCTTCTTGAGGCGCCCCGGTTTTTGTTCAAGTCGTGATGTAAGATAAAAAGTATGCGTTGAAACGGTAACAGATCTAGTTTTAAATTTTATTTAGGTGTCTGCGAGTGACCATTTTCAAACATTACATTTTACGATTCCATCGCACTTGAATCTAAAAAATTTCTGTAAAATACAAAAAGAATCGAATATACGAAAAAAAGTTGTTACATTATCTAAGAAATGTATCACCTGAGATTTCGAACATTGTACACCAGACCGACTATGAATAAACGCCCGAGATACGGAATGAAGTGAAAAATAAAAATCAAAGAAAACGATTCATCGCATTGATAACATCATTTTCTACAATAGTATTGAAACACTTTTTTTTCTTGTATCGTATTAGCATCGTTGAATATTTAATTTTACAACATTGCACTGACATTGTTTATGAACAAGTAGCAATATTCAATTTTCGTCTTAAAAAAATGAAATCTAATTGAGTGCAGAATATCGGGGGGTGAAATCGAAAGAACCTAATAGATTTTGAAGAATTTCGAAGAGTTGTAGAATAAAGTATCGATATCTATAAGGTTTTGTTCACGGTTCCTGAATTTTTGATATTTGAAATTTTAAATAAATCTTCATAGCTTACAAGCATACTATAATTCAATGAATTCTCAATACAATTCATCTCTATCACATAGTAGGAATATCGATTTATTCGTTTTACCGTCATTGCCGCAAATAATATTGCTCCAGTTTTTCCGAACAAATTTTTCCTCTTTACCTAACTTTTCACTTACGATTAGACGGTCTAACCAATTCATTCTTGAGTAAGTGTTGGAGGTTTTTTTTTTTTTTTCTTCGCGAAGCTGTCCAAACGTGAGGCGAAGTGTAAGGTGAGAGTAAAATTTATACGCAGGAATAACCGAGCGCGTGATAACTAAAACAAGCCGGGAAAATTAGCAAGCGTTACGTATGCATGCATGCACTTAAGCATTAAATTATAACAGTTAATTAGAAGGTATGATAACAACGGCGATCCGACCTTGGCTGCTGGAAACGCATATCGTCCGAGCAATAAGCAGCAGCAATTGGCGCAGAAATTTTCCGAGTCAAATATTTATCGGCAGATCCTTTCGCTCGTTCGAGAAGGACACGAGGGCCGCAGGAATTACTTGTTTTCGCCGATTACTGCTCCCCCGAGTCCCGACATCAAGTCACTGGATCCGACACCACCATTTCCAAGGGTTGTAAAAAGGACCTGCAATTCGCGAAATCCGGGATTCCCAAATTTTTTTTCTCCTCCCTCCCCGAGCAAAGACGATCCACACACACTTCGTCTCATTCGTGAAGCACGTGGCGTCGCCACCGCGGTTTTCCTTCAAAGTTTTTTTTCCTTCATACGTTTTTTCACCCCTTCCTCGTTTTCCTTTGAATACAAAGGCGAGGAATATTTTATCGACTATACGGTGGAAAAAAATAAAAAAAAAAAAACGTCTGTATGAGGAAAAATAAACTAAACAGAAAGAAAAGAAACGTTCGCGCGATTTCAATCGACGTGGTTTTTTCCGGTGCCCTGCCTACTTTCCCCTCTACATTTTCACGGAAAAGCTCTTTATTATACGAGCGTAGAAAAAGGAAATAAAGAAATAAGCACCGGAAAATAGTCACGTGTTGTAAATCAAATGGTTTCTGTAATGTGAACAACGTCTCAAAAGCTGCAAAGGTAACTGCCAGCAAGTGAAAGTTCACCGTCAGGCCGAAACCCTTAGCTTTAGAAAATGGTCACTTCTGGAACAAAAAAGAGTGAATATCCATCTTGGAGCTTAATATACGCACGTCACCGTCAGACGATATAACCTCTAAAGTCGTCGTCGCTAATAAAAACCAGTCTGGCCACCTTTCTTCGGGGGATAAAATAACCTTGGGAAGGGAAAAATATGATGTTTGTCGCTATGAGACTTACAACCCCTTGATCAAATTGCGGGAAACTTTCGTCTATCGCCAAACTCTGGATTTTTCCATTTCAACTGAATAATGGCACATAGTAGACGGACTCGTTGGTCGTTTATTCTTGAAATCGTAATACGTGAACCGCGGTCTTGACGACTCGATTAAAAATCTGTGACTCCGGTCATACTAAAGCAGAAAACCATTGTTCAGACTATTAAAAATTTACGTCCGTGCCGAAATAGTCTTTTCACTCGCAAGCCGCCTTTTCGCGTCCCGAAGCAATAATAAATCCAAATAATAAAAAGAATTTGTATCACTTCAATCTTTCACGGTATTACGATGCTTTCACTGCCATGTTTCAACTTGAGGAGAAATTCTCTTTCCCCTAGCAGCCAGAAAAGAGCGCGGCGCCTAGAAATCTCTCCCGTTCTCGGATTACGTTGAAAGAACGCAGACGGTCCTGCGGACACGTTCCGAGTGCTTATTACTGTTCTACCCGTTGAGTGGAGCCATTTTTTTCTTCAAAACTATCACCAAGCTTTTTATTTAACAAATAGACGCGATTGATCGGTATTTATTTTCACCGTTGTTTTCTCGAATTTCACCCTATACGGATCCAGAGTATACAATAATATAAGAAAGATGAAAAATCAATTTCTCTGAGATATCGGGTCCTGATGTAACTGTACCTTGTTTTTCATCATCTGAACCACTTTTATTTTCGATGCTTCGGACGTTTCATATATTTTGCCAGATGGTAACACGAGTCGTAAGGATGTACTGCCATTTTTTTCAGGGATGTTCCAGTCGACACTTTTTTTCTACGTTCGACGTTCGTATATTCTCTAACTGAATTATGCTTGGCACGGTAAAAGCTTAATTACAAACAAATTCTATCTCTATCCATTTTTGTTTTTTGCAATCTAGTTCCCAGTGTGACTGTAGTTGCTATTTTATGTACGATGTTTTAACTCTTTTCAACTGAAAATTGAACTTAAGTTAGCTTGAAATTTACTAATTTCAGTGATTTTAAATTCAATAAAATTATCAACTCTTAGTATCATCACTTTACGTATGAGTACGTATTTCTTTGTATGACTTTTTCTCGAAATGTTTTTGTACATCGTTATACCAGCTTCGTTAATTCATTTCAAAACAATAGAAACTGCCATGTCAACAAATTGAGAATACTCAGTCAAGGGAGAAATTGGTTACAACAATCTGAAAACTTTTACTGAAACCAGGCCAAAAATCATAAGTAAAAATATGAGCTTGACTGTGGACTCAAGAAGAAAACGGAGTAAATCAGTATTTCTCTCAACCGATTCGTTTGTCCAGCTAAGAGTTTTAAGATAAATCGATTTTGAAACGAATGCGGTGCAATCTATGAAACGCAAGGTTAAGGAATCGGTATACATGAAATTCAAAATTTCGTTTCTTCAATTTCCCAACACAAATCAATTCAAAAAATTATTATATAAATCCCATCGCGATATATCGTGCAGGAGTTTTATGACAGTTCGGGTTGTCGCTAATTTTATACTTGCATGTGTAATTATTCGATGCTCAAATTTGGAAACTGCTGCAGTTGCAGTTCGAACTGAGCTACAGCTGTACAGTACGCGTTACAGCCGGTTCGATGTTTCGTCTCTTCCCGAAACAACTCGCTCTCGTTTTGAGTAATAGTGTATGGAGGCACATTAATCTACGCTTTACGCCCATCGCTGGATGAGCCTCGTGTAATCGTAGCAGCAACAAAGATTTCTCTCAGGCACTCGAGCCACCGATACATTTATCTCGATTTTTTTCCGTTTTTTTCTCCCACTTTTTTCCTTTTTTCGCACCTCTTCAGCCCGCCTATAGCTCATTCTTGTCGATCAAAGAGAAATTAATCTTGGCTCCTCTGTACGTATATAATACATATATACATATACATACATATATATATATATATATATATATATATATATATATATATATATATATGTACTCACGCACCTGGATAGGCACGAAGGAAATAATTGGTTAGCCTTCCAGGCTACGGAAATTTTCACTTTGAAAAGAAAATTCAATAACGTTCGCGTCTCATCGTTTACATACGTATATTGATGAATACATTATCATGATCGCCGCAGAAGCTTTTAGTTAAGCATAATACATTCCTTTTATTAGTACCTATCCGTAGGCATTCAAGATTCATTACTTATCTCCCCTAATTTTGACTTTGTACTTCAAAATGAGGTAGAATCTTATACATGTTGGTATGTCCGATGATCCAGTGGTACAGAATTTCGTTTCAAGACGGTTGAATTAAAAATTGGGGGGAAAAAAATGCAACACTCGGATCAAATGTTGTAAAAAACCACGTTTAAGAAACCACTAGCAATGTCATTCGCGTTAAATGAAAGCGGATACGAGGAAAATAACATCCATACTTATGTAATGGAAATGAATTCAAGCAAGTTCGGATAATGCAAGCTAAAAAATATCAACAATTCGAGAAGAAGTCTTGTTACTCGAGCGTTTAAGATTCTGAAACTCTCATGATTTTCATCCGATTGTGAAGTTCCTGTGCTAACTTTGTTCGCCATTTGAATCTTTAAAGATCGCCTGAAAATTTTTCCGCAAAAAACTGTTTCCAGATCGAATGATAATTTTTCTTTGTGGTAATCTAGTCAGTGAGCAAAATAGACCAAAAACATTGAAATTGGATAAAAAAACACAAGAGTTCTCTCATTAAAATTCATTTCTATTACATGGTAGAAATTTTCTTTCATCTACGTTGCACTATCATAATCAGGGCGAATAATAATATTTTTGTAGACTTTTTGAACAGCTTTCCGTCAAACTCTTAAGTTCAATTGCGATTAACTTGTAATCAGATTTAGCGAATAGTTCGTACAACCATTATAATAATCATAAAATGAAAAATCAAAAGACTTGATACGGGATTTTTGCGCTTCTGACAGTTTCGGAGTAAAGATAAAAAGTAGACGCAGTCTGGGAAGTATTTTTCGTAGCTTCAACTATTTGTCTGAAATTTTTGCATTCATCTTCTCATCTCTCCTCCAAAGCTTTGAAAGTACATTTGAGAGATAGCCTTTCGTGCCGGTGCAGCATTCGTTGAAAGCAGAGCTTGATCCCAGATAAGCTTAATCGAGACTCGTTTGCTGGCGCTGCAGCCGTGATCCACGTCAAGGTCTATTTTACGGAGAGCCCTTTCGGTCCTTTCGATTTTTCACCACCCCCTCATTTCTCGGGGTAAATGCGATGAAACGCGATTCTATAATCAAGTCTCCTGTGCGGTAGACAGGAAAGGATGAAAACGCCGCACCGCCGATCCATCGCGGCCGTAAACAACCCTTATAACGAAACTAATGTAAATGAAGTATGACCCGACAAACGGTGGAGAAGATATTCCGAGTACAGTAGCAGTTTCTCCCTCCCGGATTATATAACCGAGTGAATATTACGCAAACATCTATGCTAAGCACACAACTAAATCCTCGGGCTACAACCACCCGGGGAGTATAAACCATCACCCACTCTCTCTCTCTCTCTCTCTCGCTCTCTGCACTTGTCGCAACTACGACACTTTCCTTGTCTCCTTATTCTCGTGATTGATTGCTGGTGGAAAATAAATGGAAAAAAAAAACACCAGGAGCGAAAATATTGTATGGCAAACATGCGGTTTTATACTGGCCATGAGACAGCCCTCGAACTTCCCGTTCTCACGCTGCAGGTTCCAAATTTATAGACAAGAAAAAAAAAAAATATATCCAATGCGAATTTCGAACTACAAGTTCAGATTCGTGATTAACGGTTTTAAAGCCTTCTGATACCATATTACGTGAAAATATGACGATTTTTTTATTTTGAACCACTATAATGGATCCAATACTACAAATTTTGGAAGCCTGACCTTAGATTCGTTATCCAAAAAACTTCCGACTGCAAATTTCTACTTAAATCGGAGTGTTGTTAGATTTTCTTTCCACCATATTGGATCGCCATTTTGGATTTCCCAATTTGACTTCAGATTCGTGATCGACGACTGAAAAAACTTGACGGTAAAAATTTTCATTTAAATCCATTCGTCCATTCTCAAGATATATATTCATTTATATTTGATTTCTTGGAATTTTGCTATGTATAATAATTTAAAAAGTACTGAACCGATCAAAGCCAAAATCTGATTATCTCCAACCCTAGACCTTGAAAGGTCGAGATCTAGTGAAAACCAAACTTTTCATTTTCCGCTTAGTTACAATAACTTCCTTTTTTTCGGCAAGGAGCAAATCATGTTATCTAATCGCGAGAGACGAAGAGATTGATCAACTTCCGACATATTAATTTAAGTGTAGGCCTGTCGATTATATCATATCAAATTAGCCATATTTTGAAATAAGTATAACGTAAAAGTGGGATTTCTTCTATTCCCACGATTTATTACTTTTTTTTATCGTTTCGTCATTTCGCGAAGGTTGCGAATTGAGTTTAGTGCCAATTTCAGCAGGTGCAGGCGTAGATATACAGAACCGACTGCAGTACCGCGGTAGAAAAATATTCCAGAAATCACGTACGAACTGATTTTCGCAGCTGTTGACGACCGGCGGCTATACGTCTACAAGACAGAAAAAAATTATAGCGTATCACATATACACGCATTATTTTTTCTTATATTGCGTACCTCAAAATCCAAGACATCCCCAAATTCTTATATTTGACAGCTGTCGTGCATATATTGCGTAGATATGAAACGCAAAAGTAGAATTGAAAAACCTTTCCAGCTGTGATGGAGGTTCGCATCGTACAAAAATAGAATAAATACTTCCAACAGTTTTTTCTAACCGTGGTTGTTTTATAACAAAAGATTGCTTTTACCAGCTAAAGCAGCCATCCTTTCAAAGTGAGAAATGTAATTAACAGCGTAAATTGCAAGGTGAGGACACGATAGCAACCCAATTAAGGTCCTCGCAAGGGTCACAAGGCTGGAACGAAATCTGAAGCTAAGGTCGAGGTGACTGACGATAAGCTGAGAGTATTTGGCGTGTAATAAGGTACCGTGAAATGCAGTGAAAAGGAACAACGCGATCTGTATTACAAGTTCGTTGAAATCTGGGTCGACCCTTCGATTGTTGGATATAATGATTCTCGTCCCGTCAAGGGTGAATTTTTCACTCCGTGTTATAAGAAATGAAATATTCTCCATGCATGTGTTGGTTAAAAACTTTAATCCGAGTTGACTATCGCCGGGCTTAATTTCTACTTTCAAGATTTCATCCAGTGATTTGTAATTTTTTGCGTCATCACGAATACGGCATGCTTAATTCTTCTTCCGTTAGTTTTCTTCACCACGAGTTAACTCGAAACTTTGGCGCACCGTTTAACGCTGAACGAGTTAAAGCTGATGTGTAATGGGGGCATTGTTCAGTGTTGACTCAATGTTAGTAAGGCAGGTCTTTAGCTCTGCCGGTGCGAAAGGTGACCTAGATCTTCAACAATGGCCGTACTCGAGTAACTCCATCCTTATCTGGCCCACGACTTGACTTGCAATTTATTTTCCGCGACTGCATTTGTCCTGAATAAAATCTTCGTCTCGTTACCTGCCGTACAGGTAAAAAATCCGACTTGTTACTTCTTCAGGAATTACATTTACCCTAATGACAAACAATTGCGCGCGATAAATAACTGAGGCGCAATAACTCCGAAGGGTCGCAATTCTCGCAGTCAAACGTCAAGCACTGCTCGAGAACAGCTTGTCGTCTAATATTTTGAAAGCATCGTCCGAAGTAATTATAACCACCTCCCTTACGGTACTTAAGAAGCTCCGCTTTCTGCAGAAATAACGTTACAAGGCCGCTCTGTATTCCGAGTATTCGGCTTTTCACCATGTTAACTGAGGCGCCACGTTAACTTTGATATTAACAGCAAGTAGTGCGGGACGCAGGATCATCTTAAGATTCGGCTCTAAGCTACTTAGGAACTGCGTAATCTTACGGAATTTTGGGCAACCAAAAGGGGCGGAATATTTCACAAGAACCTCCGAAACACGTCTATTAAAACCGTGACCCTGCTGTACAGAGAATCAAAAGAAGCTTTTCCATCACCGAAACGTACTGGATGGTTTTTTTTTTTAATTTAAGCTATGAGTAACGAACTGCTATAGGTATCAAAGACGTCGAAAAATTTTTTTCGGATCAGAAGTAATTTCACTCGCCATTTTCATTTTCGAACGTGGTCATAAAGATATAATCCATGAAACATTAAGTGCCTGAAAAGACATCCACATTCTGTATTTGAGAGGAATATTTTTATGGTACGTCAAGCTATATTAATATGTGAGAAATTTTAATACTTGTGTGTAAATCGTAATAATTAGGTATCCGGTTTGTCCTCAAATGATTCAGCAACGACATTTTTCTCGTACGATAATTTGCCCCGCTATTTTCTATCCGAGTTACCTCGAACGACTTCAACTGGACTACCAAGAACTTGGAATGCGATTATTGGAACAGACCTGTTGGAAAAAGACTAAGCTTTTCTTTGATCCGGCTAGTTTGTCAAAATGATAATTCCTTATCTGCAGATACATCGAGATCACATTAATAACTGCAGTGAGTAGATAAGGTGGCAAAGGAGAGTGTGCGAGAAGGTGAAGAATGTTCAACTGATAGCCTACATGTGAAAAAATTTCTGGTAATATACGAGGGGTAATAATTTCAGGAGAAATCTCCTACACGAACAATATTCGATAGTGCAGGTCTCTCTTGGGGCAGCCTGAGAAATATCGCTAAATTATTAGCCCCGAGTTGTGCCACGGGGAACCAGACAAGCTTCGAGCCGAAGCAGAGGCAAAAGCTGAGGGTGGAAAAGGGGCGTGGGGAGTTGGAAAAAGGGAACGAAACGGGAAATCGGAAGGAGGAAGAGAGGGAAGGGTTGATGTAGAAATAAAACATGAGCAGTGGAAGCCCCCTTGATATCTATAGCCTCATCAGCAATGTAAAGTGGCCAATGGAGAGACCTGCGGGCCTCTTTTCAAAGGTAGAAAACTCGGCGTTTTCCGTGTCGTGAATATAGCTTCACCAGGGCGCGTGATGTGTCCACACGTGAATACGCGAGGAGTTGACACTTCGTTGAGAAGGCGTGTAATCTATTTTTTGCATGTGTGCGAATCGGAGGAGAAAAATGGCGCGCTTTTCACTCCTCTCTCTCTCTCTCTCTCTCTCTTTCTGTCTGTACAGTGATTTTTCCGGCTCGTTAACTTACCAGCTGGTGAGATTTTGTAAAACAAATAAGAAAGGCACCCGGCCGGGCACGAAACTTTCATTGTTTGCAATTTTGGGAAACTTTTAGCCAAGATTTAATTGCCTCGATTCAAATGTCCGAGCAACTCGCTTCGACAGACTTGAAATGACTTTTTCGCGTCAATGGCTATTGATTGTTCGTGAGAATTCGGCGAATTTGTTGAATGGCTGTATCGGGATGAAGGAATTCAATTTTGCGATAAAGTACATTTCGCTGCACATTATTTAGATATGAATAATCGGTTTGAATAAAATTCAACCGGAGTAATGCGGCTATAGTGCCTCTGCAAATACGCTGATGTAAAAGGACGTGACCATACTGTATCATCTGCGAGCGCACTGCTCGAAATGCAAATAAAACGAAGCGGGGAAACTTGTCCGTGTAAAAAACCATGCGTGAATAAAATATGGTCCGCATTTTAAACGGAATAACCGTGGGGTTATAATTTTTCTCCCAAGCTGCAGGTATAAACTAGGGTACGAATTGTTCTTGTTAGTCGAGTAAATCAACATTGGATTATGCGAATCCCCTGATACTTGGAATAATTAATGCGTGTTATATAGACGAGAAAATAATTCCTCTCCCGCCTGTACGCGAGGCACCCTTTTCACATCGCCTCGCATCTCCAACCAAAGTAGAATAATATAAGCTTCGGTCGACCTATATTGGATAATTGAAATTGAGAACCCGAACCCTGGATGGATAATCAGAATATCCAACAACTGGCTTCGTATCACACAAAGAATTAGTATCGAAAATTGATTTAAAGTTGCTTTGTAAATTAAGGTAGACGTTGACAAAACTTTAATAAATATTTTACTTGAATTGAGTATATGCATCGCATATTTCTAAACTCCTTTTGTAGTTTGTTCTCCGGAAGAAAATTAATCTGTCAACGATTTTAACATCGTTAGAAAACAATTACACAAGAGGGTGGATTTTGATTCATTACCTATTGTCAAATCAATTTCATGTAATGCATCCGCTAGATTGTCGGTATTTTTTATTAACTTGATTTCGAGATCTTAAAGCCATTTGGAACGAAGCCTGAACATCGAAGCATTTCTTTACATATCGACTGTCTTCTGTGTTTATATTTTTAAATGTAATGATATTTGGAGCCTAAGAATATAATAATTAGTGTCTTGTAATGATATTGATAGAAAGTATCCACTTTTTCGAAACTTTATAAATCGACGAAAAATGCTAATCAGATTTGGACCACAGCACACGATCGCCAGTGACTCCTCGTCAATTAATTTACGAACATTTCAATGATGAATGCTCTGACGGAATTTGACAATGCGTATAAAACGAACGAAGAGCTAGAGGCGGGAGGAAAACGAAAAAGAAAAAGCGGTTGAGCGGTATATACAATAAGAATGAGAGCCTGAAGTATCGTGCCAATTACAAAACGTTAATTATCGACATTCCGGTGAAAGCTTATATTCTCTCTATAATTCCACTCTCCGCCACTTTCCAACGCCTGACTGAATAGGCGAGGGGTCGATTCTCTTCGTTCTCTCTGCCAAGGCCCACCCTTGTCCTCACGGCCCATCGCTTCCATTAGCGCAAAATTAAAAATCTCCGAGAAACAGCTCTTAGGTCGAAATGAACGCGTTCCACCTTCTGCTCCGTCGCTTTCGACTGTCCACTCGTTTCGAAGAGCCTTGCTTCGCCGCCTTGCGATTTTTCCAATCTTTATCGCGAACAGGATGAAAGCTCGGCTTCCAGATAGGTAGTAACTACAACCATATCTAAGTAACTGCGATGTGAAACTGGAAACGAATGCAAATCTGACTCGCCGAATCGATTAATCAGCCAGCCCTGGTCCACATTATCGATCGTTAGTTTTTGCGATCTTTCCAAATGGCGCGAATCTGTCACTGCGCAAAGGATTATCCAGAATCTCAGACTTCCGAGAGCGAACAGCCTGCAAAGATCTCAACTTATCAGTCAAGACCTCGATAATTCAGGGATTATACTCTCTGCGCTAATCCTTAGAACTTTACTATCAAACCACGAACAGTTTACAACGACTTGCGGCAGCTATCCTGGCACAATTTCGAGCTTACATTACTTCATTGATCCCCACGGTGCGTGAGCAGCTACGTTCGCAGGATCGCGAGCCACCCTTCGACCCTTCTATCTCGCAGTAAACGCCTCCGAAGAACGACGACGATTGTGCGGTCGTTGAATCAAAAATAGTTCGGTTTAAAATATCACGTAACATAAGAATACCGCAAACTGCAAAATAGATCGAAAAGCTCGACGGAAAGCGACGATGTAGGTTCTAAACACCGTCCAAAGTTTCACATCCGGTAAAGCATGCTGGGATTAAGCTTGCACAGAAATCGATCACCGCTTTGATCAAATATTCATTCCGTTATCAAAAGGGTCCTGGTGCTTCTGGAGGCCGAACGTGTCTCGTTATGGTTCCTCTAGGAATCGGGTGTGTCAGCCAAAAGGATCGTAGAACAAGCCCGGAAAGCTAGCGGGGTGAACGTGAAGTGCATACAAAGTTTCACTCAGCTTATCGCTGGCGGGACGCAGCGTCGAGTCGCGCCGACAGAAACGGAAAGCCTCGAAAGCTCGGTGATATTCCAGGGCGTTGCTGCTCGACCGCGACTACTTACCTCCACTCTGGTCCTCGGATTAACTACGGGGATCGGGACAGCTTTAAGTCTAGATTATGAAAGGATCTCTCGGCTATTATTTCACGCCAAAGCGACGCTGAAACACGCCGGATCCGAGACTTCGCCTTGGCTGCTGCCGCTTCGATCGAAAGGGTTGAGGATTGAAAAATGCCAGTTATCGAGAAGCGTCGCTCTTAATTCGTACGTAGGTACGTCGAAGGGTAAATAAGAATATTAAATACGAGCGAAGAATTTCCCTGCGTTTCCTGAGAAGCCGGCGCAAGAAAATGTAACTCGTGTCTATCGGAGGAAAATACACGTTCCAATGGTGAAAGAATTATCTGAATCGGTTTAGTGGTTTCTGAGATCATTGATCGCAAACCTACGCGTATTGTCTCTTTTCAAGAGTAGTGTAGATATAGATGAATCCGAAACTAAAGAGTAAAAAATAACGCGATGGTCGTTATCCTACAGCTTTCAGACAAATCGTCAATCTTTTGCGATTCAATTTTTTTACGTTGATGTTAAACCGATTTTCAAAACGGTGACTCACGTGAAATCACGGAAACGTACGATACGATCGGTTTTGATAGAATTTGAGAATCATTAAGTTCGAACACATTCAAAATTCTAACTTTTGATTTCAACCAATAATTAATTGATTTTTGATCAACGTGATTAGTTTAATCAATAGTAAATTTCATTCGTTCCTGATCTAGGAAGATTGATCGTATTCAATGCACTGTCCAAATATCAAAAGAAATCCCAAATGACTTGTGTTTATCACAATGATAAAAAATAAAGAAATGTCAAAATTCAGCTAACTTTTTTTTTGTACAACAGACTTTTTTTGACACAGTAGCGGCGATACATTATATCTAGAAATGCTCACTCGCGTAGAAAATCTGGATGAAATTTAGGTTTTCGCATAATGAATGGGAATAATTGATTGTAAATCTCTTCATTTCAGGGTTGTGTTTTCTGCCGATTGAACCCAACTGCTAAGACTATTAGCCCAGGCAGGACAATGCGAGTAATAATCGTAATGACAAAGGCATTAATGGTGAGGACTGAAATTGGATCGAAGTTGTTAGCGGAAAGCTCGAACCCCACGTCCTGCATCCGATACGCACAAATCCCTGCAATGGTCCAAACATCACGTGATCCTGTGCAAATGGATGCCGGCGGACTCCGCCTTGGCGTATCCGAGGAATTTCTGATATCCTTTACCCGAAAGTTTAGCAAATTTATCGAATAATTTCACGCGCGGTTTGTCGCGTGGTAACTCAATTTCATATAAAGATATTTTGTCATTAGTCTGACTTGCGTGGGTTTGGACTACGTGAGTGATTTGAGGATCTGAAATTAATCAAAATTGTGACAAATTTTGGGATTCGATATTGTTGGATCTGTCAAGCCGTGACTAATTCACATTTTCAACTGTAATACGATTTATAATTTCTATAATTTTGTAAATAGATATAATTGATTTTTATGAGCAATATTTCTGTTCGAAACTAGATCGTAAAATAATATGGGAAATGGCATAAATTGCATCGTTCCAGGAACCTGTAGAGGACTGGAAATTGTGCTTTTATTCTTGAAAACAACTTTTCGATAAACTCAAATATTGAAACGAACCTGGGGTAAAGTTAATGTGCAAGTTTCGTGTCAATATTTATGAAATTATAATAGCTCCGAAGCTAAAGTTGTACGTGTAACTTATAAGTTATAAACTTTAAACTTCGATTCCACGAGTTTATAGCCAGATAGATTGTCCCGATTTGAAATCCATATCGACCGAAAGGATTCTATATACACATCGTGAAAGTGTGAATTTTATTTTGAATTGCGAACAGTGGAAAACATTAGAGTTCAGCAATTTACAAAGGGTCCTGCAATCATTGAATATTTGACACGAAAATGATAACTTCAGCAATTCCGTCAAAGATATTTTTTCACCTACCCTCAATCGTGATAATTTCGTTCTATACCGGTGAGTTTATTTAGAACGTATATACGATTGGACGGCTGAAAAAATGGCGAATATCGGGAATCCATATATTTATAACCAATCATTCGATTCTCTTGGGGTTCGTTTAATTTAAAAAAATATAGATGAAGCTTCATTTACATATTTCTATTTTTTATTACCCAGAATGGTGATACGGGCGGAATAACGGTTTCGATCGAAAATCTGAACCTTTACAATTTTGGTATTCTAGTACCCGAGACACAGATTTTCAGAAAAATATCAGAAATGGTTCGATGGAAAAATCTGAAATTTACAAGACTGGATTCAAATGATAGGAATATAAAACTACGATTTCCCATTGTCTTTTTATTAATTTTTTTTTGAACGTATGCTTCCCTCAAAAAAGATTCGTAGCATTTTGACACGGCTGATACGATGGTTATTAAACACTTTTTACGAATCACTGTATAAAACAAGTAAAATAATGCGATAAAAAACAATTTTATGAAAAATAGAAAAAAAAAATTATTGTGAAAAAAGAGGGTAGCAGCGACAAAACATTTTAATCGTACATGACGGCACTTTCGAAAATTAAACTAATCTTTAAAGTGATAAAAAGTACGGCTAAAAATACCATTCTTATGGTTTGTTTTTAATAGGAACCATTGTTATTGACAACGTGTGTTCAAGATATTTGAAAAACGACTTAGTCTGCGTGGTTTTGAATAAAAAAAAAAAAAAAGGAACGAATCGAATGATTGATAATCTAGATATGTGCAAATTCCTAAAATTTACCCACGCTTCCAGCCGTCTACTCGCAGATGATAAAAAATGTAATTGAATAAAAACATGAGGTCTGTTATCTACTCGAGATTGTCAATTGCTGGGATTCGTTGATACAGGAGTATCAAATATCGTATAAGAATCGTTAGTTCCGAGATATCAACGACGTTCTCGAGTAATTCTCTTCACAAGTAGGAATTCAGACGGCTACCACTCGGCGTGCGGGGGTATAGAGAAGAAAAGATATTGGACCCATCCGTCCCGGGATGGATCTCCGATCTCTGCTACGACGGTGCTTCACCAGATCAGCTTTATGCCGCATCACTTGGGCTGCGTCTGGTTCGACTGAGGAGAGTCCGAAACGATATCAAGGGATTTGGCGTATTTTCCGATACAGCTACTGCTTTATCCGGAAAGTATGGCCAGTCTTATGCTCCGAATACTCTATAAGGCGAAACAAAGTTCAGGGAAACTTTGATGCGATACGATGTCGGAAACTATATATTACTGTACCAAGATTCGGCTCAAGTTGGTACGGAAAATCAACCTTCGAAGAGCGGCTTACTTCAATGCGTAGAAGCTACGTTAATACGCGGTGTAAAAGCCGACAACCGTTTTCATACTTTCCTTTTTTTTTTGTCGTAACTTCGTTCAACGATTTTGTGACCATGATTGGATGAAGCGATATCCCAATTTTGCATAACGGAAGTAGCGATTCTTGTCGGAAATGTTATCGATACGTTCGAAAACAGTTGTAATTGATTGATAAAGTTAGAATTCCACAAATCAAAAACAGGTAGTAAGTCAACTTGAGACTTTTGATAGAAAAAAACAGACGACGCATCGCATAATTTGAGAATTGCTACAGTGAGAAAAATTTTTAGTTCCGGTTACCGCTCAGTCCTTAACTATTTTCGTTTCTTACCACAATCGAAAAATATAGTTCTAGGTGCAAAATAAAAATTAGTTTTGTTCCTGTTACCAGAAAGTCTGGTATCCGTTACTATTCTTTCTCATTACGATCACTGTTGCTATATTTTCTTGTAACTGTTGCGAAAATTTAACCCTTGTGCAACAATAAATTGATGTTAAAGCCTTGTTTAACTAAAAAAGTAGAGTAAACCGAACTGACTGATTTTGCGTAGCCAATTACCAAAAAAGGATCGACAATAGCGCAAAATGGTTACGCGTACCTCGTTTTTCGTAATTCCAACAATATTCGAACAGTTTTTTTAACGATACCTCTTGTTTAATTTTTCTAGTTACTATAACAAATGAAATTTTTCTCAGTGCAGCAGTTTTAATGGTTGAGTAGATGCTATGACATCTATAAAACACAATTTTTTGTTGAATTTATACACCTGAGTTCCTGATGTACGAACGATTAGTTTTCAACCGAATTATCTGAGAAAGCCGGTAAATTTTTGATTCCAGAAGTATGCACAAAATTTTCGCGTTTAATTTTTGAGCGGTTCAATACATGCACTCTCGTTCCTTCAAGCGGAACGTATTCATCGGTTAACTTTGTGGAAACGCCTTGTATATTCGTAGGTAGTGACGAAACGAGGTATCGTCGGGCTGCACAACGTATGAATTATTACAAACCGCGGGATTCTGACGGCATGAGACGTCAGTAATTACATGCGGCGCTCGTAAATTAATAACGGGATGGTTTCACCCTCGAAAAGGAAATACGGGGCGGGGGTTTCGGTGGCGGAAAAAGGATACGGAACCGGGTCCAAAGGTGGAACAACGAGACTGGTTAGCCAAATTTCGAAACATTTTATTGATTTCATTACGCGGCAGTTGTTACAACTCGATGAGTGTTTATCTGATAATTATATTCGCGAGCAACGAAAATTTATTTAAAAGTAAAACAAATACTGAATACTAGAATCATACGCAAAAGCTCAGATACCGGTGCATCGTTTCAAATCACTTTAAAATATTTAAGGATTTAGTTCCTTCGATTATATTCCATGACTCATTTTACATAAAAAAAAAGTATTCTGTACTAGCTCACTGAAACGGGTTATCTTTTTTTCCAGTCGTCAGTTAAATATCAGCATTTGCTGATCGTTATTAACATTAGTGGAATGTTTTAGAATTCAACGTGTAACGATACTGCACATGATCAATTAAATATTTCAGCAATTTCTCTGCAAAAAGTTCAAGGAGTCTCAAATTATAGTACACTTGTAATCGCGCGAATGCATTTGTTGACTGAGATCATCTGTCGTATCGTAAAAAGAGAAATCTATTGATGTCCCCACTGGATATAACTATTTGTGAAAACTTTTTACAGGCAATTTTTGGAGAGCCCTACACGATGAATAAAATAAAGCAAAAGCATTATCTATCACCGAATCCAAAAGACTTGCAGAATTCATTCATTGCCAACGTTCTAATTACGAAACGTTTTCTCAAATTCTTAACATCTCGTATAGGAGCTTTCGTGAATGTTTTTTTCTTTTGATTCAAACTGTCCGGCCGATTCAGCCCCTGTATTTGGGCTTGAACGAAGAGGACTAAAGAGCGCTAAAGTAGAGGTAAAATAATTCCGCAAATCTCTTCGCGATGTTTTTCAATTTAACCTTCAACTCCACCCTCTGCAGCCCATTGTTTGAACAATTAAGTTGGGCCTGATTCCTCTGGGCCGCCCAGCGACGCGAAACAACTCACGATCAGTGACCGTGGCTTTAATATAATTTCCATTCATAACGACATAATCCCCTCTCACCTCAGAAGCGCTCTCGGACGTACGCAACGCCAAATTACCGCCACGACCCTTAAAATTAATGTGCCTCTCTTCAACGTTACTGCTGACGTCGACGCTTCACATCCGGATTTGTAAACGTCACGCTTCTACAAGAGGCGGGGTTGAAATTCCGAACTTGAAAAGTTCTGAATGTGCCGAATCCCGGATTTTTTTTTTTTTTGTGGAAAAACTTGAAGTGAAGAAATCAAATTTTGACGATACATCAAAGTTTCGAATGGTCCGAAACTCGGTGCTCAAAGTTCGGAAATTGAAAAATTCCAAAAGGGCAAAATTCTGTAAGGACAAGATGCCGAAGGGGCATAACTGCGACACATCGAAATTCCTAAAGTGCGAAAGTGAGAAAATTTAAAAATCAGAATCATCGAAATCACGAATGATCGAAGATTTACAGTTCTGTGAATTTCTGGCTTGGTCCGATTTCACCACTTTGATCTTCCTTTGTTTTGAATTTTCAATATTTTTACGTTCGGATCCTGATAAATAATGAAAATACAGTTTCAGACCTTGCAATAACCGCAACTGGACATTTTTCGCTACCCTGTTCTCATAGTTTTCGAATCACACCGTCGAAGCAGCAGCAATAATTTCGTGAATATCTTTCTCTTCCGGGACATTAAATCGGCAAAATTATCCACTGTAAAGATTTTTTTCCCCTCATAAAAAGACTTTTTTAAATCCCCGCACATTCATTTCGTCAGGTCATGGCGACTAAAATGGCACGAATTCATTTGGATACTTTGGAAAAATATGCATTGAGCCAGGTTACGCGATTACTTTGTGAAAATGGTAATTTCTTACAGACCAAGAACAGGATTACAACTGTCAAAACTTATTTGGAGTACATTTTGCTTCATTATTATTGAATCAAACCGAATCATTCTGCTGTAGAATACTAATTTATATATCAATTATGAAAAACCGATAAGCTAAAATAAATTATGGACGCCGGAGTTTTTGTTTATTTTTTTTTTTTTTTATTTTTTTAATTTTCAAACAATTTTGGCTAGCTCATCGAACAACAATGAATTTACTCATGAGAACGAGAAGTAAAATAAGCGATTGCACGTATAAATTTGCACGTAGATTGAAAGAGTCTATGTTAATTTAGCGAAGGAACAAGCCAACGGTAAGAAGTCTGTAGGAGCTGCTTTTTCCGGATAAAATTTTTACGCGTGTTAGAATCGAAGTAAAACCGATACATTCCTACCGGTACTAATAAATTTTCGAGCAATTTATACGAATTACAGATTCCCATTAACGCGTAACGCCTCCGCGTTCCTCAGTTTCATAAATCAAGCTCCCGATCAAGCCGTCCCTTTTTCATTCGCTTATTTGTTTGTTTTCATGCTGTTGTTTTGTCCTCTGTTTCTTCTTTTTTTTTCCAAATTCGTTTTCTTACTGTTTTCAGTTTCAGATGCACGGTTTTATTGATATTCGTAGAATCTCGATAGACTTTTTGGCTTATTTCCATCTGACAACTATGAATAACGACACCAGCAGCGAGAAAATCAAACAAGATTCTTGATTTATTAACGGTGGCGCTCAAGCCCCGTACGACTTTTGTCCAACACTCGACAGTGTCCGAGTCTGTATAAATTGAACGCTCAAATCCGTTCAATTTCGCGGATTTTTCACCGTAACGTAAATACGCAGCACCTGAACGACGAAAATTTTTATTGAAACATAAAAATTGTCGTTATTTCATAACTGTCCGTATCTCACTATAGTACTTAAACTGTCAAAAGTGTGCAAATTCTTCTCGAATAACGTCAACAACTCGTGACATGAAATTTTCAGCATTCGTTGCGAGTTTTGATCTGGTTATAATTTTGATTGTATCGGAATAAACGTTTTCCATGCTACAATAAATTTCACGCTCATTTTCAACGGTACGGGAAAAAAGTTCTTCTGGATTTGCTTGAAATGACAAAACATCATTTCAATGTAAAACTATTACGTATATAAATTTACTTTGCGGAGAGTAAGAAACTTTGATTGATTTATTGAATTGAAATAATTTAATAAATAAATTGATGAATTTTCCTTTCACAGAAGCAAATTTTCCAACATAGGTTCGTATTGCGACGCTTTTATTTGCTGCTAGTTCCACTCTGTATCATAGAATTCATGTAGATACACATTTCTGTTAATTTTTTCGTTCCAGGTATGATTCGTACCGTAGGATTCACTCCATTTCGTGCGGCTTTGCGGGTATATTAATATATGAGGGTGCCGGTAAATAAATATGGTCGGTAACGCCTGTAATTGTATAATAACACGGAGCAACTATAGTACAAACAAGATCAAATAAGCAGAACATGAAGTATCCGGCAACCCGTTGAAAATTGCTTTTCTCAATTACACTTGGGGCTCTCGGACTGACCTTTGAAGTACGTGGCGTCAGAAATGGCCGAGTTAAACTGTAGGCTGGGCCGCATTCACACCGATCCAATTCCCCATGAAAATACGAATATCCCCGAGGCCTCGTATTTTCGCGGAGGGTTTTACATCGCCGATGAAAATGCAGAGTCGGTCCGTGACCGCAGAAACGAATATCAGGGGCGAAAGAATTTGTGCAGGTGATGCGGCAGTTGCATTGCATAAAAAAGAAAAAATTTAGATAAAGTGAAGTACTTGAAAATATTTAGGAGATATTTTCTCGTTGGAGTTGAAAATTATAATTGCAAAGATCGTGAGCAGTTGCATTTTTGCTATTTTAGAATGTATGATAAATATACTTTAGCATGGGTGACGTCATACAATATATTTTTTTTAACCTGTTGGGTATACTCGAACTTTGTTTTAAATGAAGAAAGAAAAAATTCGTACGAATTGTTTTTCCCTTGAGTACTGAAGTATGAAGTGAAATGATATCAAAAAAGTTGATTCTTCATTGCTTGATCTCAAATCGATCGTCGTTGTTAACATTATTATGAGATCGTTGTTATTCGTGGAATATTCGTCAAATTATTATACATTTTTAAGCTATGAAAATCTCTTTGAAAATACAAAAATTAGAAATATTGGAGTTACCGAATAAAGGCTTAGATATTAATGCTTCATTTTCAATCGCTTCAAGGAGGTTAAAAATCTAGTAATGTGTCAACTAGTTGATACAAGTATCTGTAATTTTGGTGAATTTTAATGTGAGAGTGTTCAGACATTAACAGCCAACAATTTATGTACGAAATTCGGGAATGTTGAGGTTTTCGTTAAACATAACTAGAAAACCATAAATCGTAAAACAAAATATCGGGCACTGAGAGTTTCTGTTGGGAGTAAATTCTCAAGTTCTAATATGCAAGAAACGTGGAAACAATTATTTCCAGAAGCTGTCATACAACGCGCAATGTCGCGCTGATCTTGAAGGTCGTTTCCACTTAACGGAAAATATGACCTGGTTTCCGGATTCTGATAGGGGTTGACAAGGGCCTGGAAATGCGAAATAATATCACCGGAGTGAAAGAGTTGAAAAAAAAGTAAAAAAACAAACCATTCATTCCGATATGTATTCACGAAAACAATCTTCAGTGACAAGGGTTCGTTCCAATGAAGCCTCGCGATTCTCTTTTTTCGGGAATTCAACGACTGTCGATAACGTTCAAGTTACAGGTCCGTTTCGTTCCACGTAAGAACTGAATGATTTCACAGTTGGAAATTTTATAGTTAAACAAAAACTAACCATTTTATGTCAAGATAATAAGCTACAGCCATTAAAGGTTAATTCAACTTGAGATCCAACAATTACTTTCACAGATCAAATTAGAATGCTAATTATTATATCACCATAAATTAAGGAAACGTACGCGACAACTTGTGACGGTGATTCGCCTCAACGGGCAGTTCCAAAAATCAAGAGAAACTAAGAATATAGTATGTCATTTCATTTTTCAAGAGTTCGAGATCCGAAAGAAAGAAACGATTGATTCATATTTTCCATTGAATCGTGAATATCAATGCCAATCAATCGATGGACTGAGATATAACGCTTGACGTTATTTGTGGATTGAAACAATCTAAAGTCCAAGGTGTTCCAAAAATCATAATATTCAAATATTTCGAAACCACTTATTTTTGGGGTCCGGTGTGCGGATTTTCGCTAGCTTTCATTGTCTGAGACAATATATATTATTACATGTAACAGGTGTTTAGGCGTAATGTGTGAGTGTCGACTCAAACCGAGTCTTACATCACTGGAGCTTAACGTTGAATCGGATAGGTCTCTTCTTCACTCCTTATATTTCCACCAGGGAGTTGTATAATTTAAAATTTTTCCAAGAAGAACGGTACCGTAAATCAAAGAAATAAGTTTTCCCTGCAGCAGGCGAAGGAATGCGAAAGAGATTTCTCATTTCGCGAAAAAATAACGCAATTATTGCGAGAAACTTTCGCCCTCGATGAGACGTCAAGGTCTCAAGGTATTCGCGAAAATTGTAACCTGATTCGAACTTCCTAATCGAAACATGCCGAAGGAGTGTAGGAATTGTGCCGGAAGTCCAAGTTACGCGCGTGCGTTAAGAAATATGTGCGATACACAATATTGATTCTATGATTCGCCATAACACGCGAGTATCGAATCTGCGATTAGAATTGAGTTCAGACATTTCCTGGAATCGCTGAAGCTCAAATGTTAATTTAACTCTTACGGTGTTAACGCCTCTTGTGTATTATAAGGCTGTTGTCGCATCGGGATCGCTGGAGACCCCACGTCAATAATAATCATTGGATAGGAACTGAGATATCGATTCAAATAACTTGGAAAAATTCCGCGATACTCTTTAAATGTATTTCAAGACAAATTACTTTTGGCAAAGTGAAATTTTGAATATGCGAATAAAATTTATAAGACAACAAAATGCCGGAATATGGATGAATTTTAAATAATTTGAAGTATTAATTGAGTGTGTAATACGCAGGGTACAGATATATGAGAAAAAAATATGGAGATACTGCGAGTGAACTTGAATTTTTGGAATAAGAAGGAATTAACGATCTTTACGATATTTCATTATTTATCTTGAGGCAAATCAAATTGTTTGGGATGATGTTCGTACGGAATTTACGATGAAGATGCCGTGTGATCATCTTGACCACGGTATTCAGCGTAAGGATTAAAAGATGTGACAAAAACTACTCTGTCCGACATCGGAATGCAATAAGTAAGCGAAAAAAGTCTGAGGCGCACAAACGAGCCTAAAAATGCAGCAGGACGTCAGAGCAGAAAAGTTCCGAAAGCTCCAAAGTCCAAATTTTTTGGAAGTGAAACTTATAAAGAAATCAAACTTTTACAAAACATCGAAGTTTCGAATGGTCCCGAAGCTTACGCTCAAAGTTCCGAAAGTGCAAGGTTCCGAAAGGGCAAAAGGCCAAAAGGGCATAACTTTGACAAGTCAAAAGTTTCAAAAGTACGAAAATTCGAAAATTTTAAAATCTGAAACACCGAAATTCCAAATAATCGAAGATTTTCATTTCTGTGAATTTCTGACTCAATGAAATTTCACCACTTTCATCTTTCTTTGTTTTGAATTTTCGATATTTTCACTTTCGGAACCCTGGTCATTCTAATTTTCAGTTTTTCTAATTTCTCACACCCACTCGTTGAGCAAACTAAGCTGTCTGAGTACATTTTATTTTTCGGATTTTTTTGCTGTATCGTAACTTGAATTTTCGGAATATTGCATTTCTGAGATGTGAGCAGCCAGGTTTCCAACCATTCGAAACTTTGTTGTTTTCTAGAAGTTTGATTCAAGTTCCGCCACCGAATGATTCGAAATTAGGCGCTTTCGGAGCTTTTCAAATTCGGAACTTTAACCCCGCCCCATTTTATCGTCAATTCGTGCACCAGGTCGGGATTTCTTTGCTCTAGTCCCGATTCAAATTGGAATCGTCGGCTATCTGCAGTGTCGGTCCGAGATCTGTGTTTCCGCGGATTGCATAATAGACAAGACAAGAACATCGGTAGTAAAGAAAAAACAATAAAGGTTTCTTTACCTTAGCTGGCTCATGCGAGGGTCTCGTACTTAGTCCCATTACACTGCTTTCGGTCACATGTTCACACACTTGAAATGTAATTACGAAAACACCACGTCGCGGGTAAAAACACTTTTCAACTACTCTTCGGATGTACACTTAAAATTAGAAGGAAGGTCTGCCAAGCAAATTTCTCTGATCTTGATTTACTTCATATACGATGCAATGCACCGAAACAAAGCGACACGTATTTTTTGATTTGTGAAAAACGGTTTAAAGAGCTGCAAAATAAAAAAAATAACAGAACCCCAAAGACGATTACCCAATAAGATGACTTTTTGATGCGCTAGATATATTCGAATTCATCGTTTTCACCCCCTCCAAGTGTTTTATGACCGATAAGAACTGTTCTTCACCTGGTTTTCGATCCACTGCAACATCTATAAGCTGGATAAAAATCGGAGAGATCGATCTGGGATACCTTCCTTGTTGAATTTTTCTCCTGCGAGAGGTAACCGCGTTCACAACGTAACACCGAACTAATCGCCGCGGCGTCGCAGTTTAGACTGATAGGAAACCGGGAATACTCGACCCTTAATCTCGACAACACCGTGCGAATTGCGTAACGCTCAAGTTCCGATTTCTGACTGACTTCTCAGGTGTCTCTCGGCCTCGACAGAGGTGGCTTGCCTGCCCCTCTCCCCCCCCCCCCCCCTCCCCACTGCCCCCTCCTCAACACTTTCTCGTCCCAAGGGTACGTAAGCTCTAATTTCCCCACGCGCTTTTCACGTCACACAAACGTTAGTTTCACTCTTCGTCACATCTGCCGTAAACAGACAGCAGTTTTCAATCATTTGCAAGATTATACGCACTGAGAGAAATTTTTAGTTCCGGTTATCGCTCAGTCTTTGATTATTTTAATTTTTCACCACAATCGAAAAATATAGTTCTAGGTGCAAAATGAAAATTAGTTTTGTAGCTGTTACCAGAAAGTCTAGTATCAGTTACTATTCTTTCTCATTACGATCACTGTTGCTATATTTTTCTGTAACTGTTGCGAAAATTCAATGCTTGTGCAACAATAAATTCATGTTAAAGCCTTATTTAACTAAAACAGTAGAGTAAACCGAACACACTGATTTTGCGTCGCAATTACCAAAAAAGGATCGACAATAGCGTAAAATGGTTACGCGTACCTCGTTTTTCGTAATTCCAACAATATTCGAACAGTTTTTTTTAACGATAGCACTGTTTTAATTTTTCTAGCTACTATAACAAATGAAATTTTTCTCAGCGCAGCAGTTGGAATGGTTGAGTAGATGCTATGATATCTTTGGAACAGAATTTTTTTTTTAGTATATCCGAAATATTTTACTCCGTTTTCAGTAAAGGCGGGCAAACTAATAAAACATGATATAAAGTCTCCTCTGAGAGAATACAACAGGCGCTATAAAGATTTTCGTATTTATTGAACGACAATCGGCTCTTGTTAATAGCAATTATCGTATTTGTTGTCCCTATTAGGCGTACATGTCCATAGGTATCTGATGGTGAGTGTTATCAAAACATATCAGGCTCTTAGGTTTGAAGGTTAACCGAGAGTACAATTCGAGACTTGATGACATGTTTATGCGCTCAGCATCGTAAACAGTACACGCCTCTTTATACTTTCGTGTACCTGTTGCTTTGGCCGTAGAGAAATTAGTGTTATTTCCCGGATAAATTGCAACATTATGGTTTTCAAGTACAGTCTGAATTTATAACATCGAGTCATGTTCACTCAAACTTCGTGAAACTTGGAAAGATTGAGCAGACATGTCATGTTACGTGAGTTGAATTTTTTCGTGAGAATCTTATTCAACTAAAAAAGAATATTAAAAATCGAATTTTCGAACGAGCAAAATTTCACTGCTCTATTTTTATTGCATCAGAAAATCGTATCGCTGGTAGATTTTTTTAATTCTGGCAAGAATTATTATCTTCACTAATCAGCCTGTGTTTTATGTTACTATATTGTGATCGTATGCAATCTTGCATATTCCCGAAATCTCAGAGTTGCTGCTGCAATGTGAAACGACAAATCGAATTATCGACGAAATTAACTAATTTGTGCTCGGAAAGCCGAAAACCAGGAGAGACGGCTAACTGAAATAAAAAGCACGCCTGAATTCTGAATAAAAGTAAACGATACCCGCTGTACTCGATGGAGATGTGATTAGGCAATTAGGGAGATGATAACGACTGTTAACAGAACCCCCGGAACAAAATTCACCCTCGCGACTCTCACCATCCATGTTTATATCTGGTTCAGAGTCTGTAATCTGAAATAAACGTTTCAACCCCCAATTACATCGTGTTACGTGGTGAGAAAACATTTGCCCTGTGAAAGGAAGAAACGTCACCTCGATGCAGTGTAAAATTAATTCCTTCTCTCATTTTGATCAAATACCGTTATTTGTTTCAGCAGTTAAAGTAACAGTAATTATTTTATCGTTGTTATATAATGTGACGATATTACACGATTTTAAAAGTGCCCGCGAAACTTTGCGTAAAACACCCACCTATATTCAGATATGAACACTCTATACGGAAAAACGCCAAGCCAATAGATCTTCAACTCCTTGTGGAAATCACCTAAACATAGTAAATAACATTTCGTCAAATTTTAACACATCGTCATCACCAGTTGATCTTTTTATTCAATAATACCGAGTGGTTGAATAATAAAGAATAAAACGCAGTCACGTAGTCGACATAATCGCAAGTTTTAAAACATTTCACATCGCTGAGTCATCACGTAGCCAACATCAGAAAACGTAGTTGACCTCATCTGAAAATTGTCAATATCACCGATCAATGACGGAGCTGCTGCTAAAGATAAAACAAATATATCAGTGATTTTTAATTTATTTATAACCTTTTAAACTATTCTCGTTATTATCAAAGACAATTTTATATTCCGACGCGTGATAATTCCTCGATCTGCAAAATTTTAATTATGATTATGTGATACTCATTTAACTATAATAGACTCAAATTCTTAACCTTCCCCGTGTTTACACGTGTCTCTATCTCGTTTGCTAACATCTCTACATATATAAAAATAAAAACAAATATTTATAATAAATTTTACATAAATAATATACGATCCGACGAGAGTCGAATGCTGAATCCTCAAGCTGCTAATCAAGAGCCTTGTTGTTCAGCTGCAGTAATTATCCGGTCAAATCAATTCGAGTCAGAGGTGAGGTAACAACGGTAATGAATTTTCGAGTGAAGTAACCTCTGTGTTAACAGCCCTTTCGCCTCGTGTGCACTTAAACGAAATTGTTGCTTGCAGTCTGAGCAGCACTTAGTCAATCGATCCCTGCTGGCAACATTTAAGTGACTCGTAGTGTTTCAATGACCGTTTATTTTTTTTTTTTTTTCAAGACAATAAATGGCTTGTATACCGAGTAAAGAACATTTTTATGGACTGGGCGTTGGTCAGTCGGTTCATTGTGGAGGATTTTCTACGTGAACAGATCCGTTTGATCAGCCGTCTGGTTAGTTTTAGGTTTCCGGTAGGTACCCAATTATCCTAGTTTCATTCAATTAACGGAGAATCAAAAGTGGGAAAATAACAATTAATCATTGTTTATGCTACGGTTACGGGATCGAACAGAACATTAACCAGTTCATAATTCAATGAGCTCAGCGTTCGCTGGTATTTCGCATTTCATTTTGAAATTTACAGCTGCAATCAATCATTAGCGCCATAAACGAACCGATTTCAAACTAGATGAAACGAGTATATTAGAGCACGTAACAACGTCGTAATTTAATAAATCTGGTCTGGAATATGCGCAAGTGTGAGAGGCAATTTCGACGATTCTGTTCAGCTATTCTAGTTTAAGCTGCGAATCAATGATTGCATTATACTGTCAACTACTTTGATGATAATTTTTTTTTTTTTTGTCTCAAGTTCGAATTCAAACTTGAAACGACCATCATTTTAAAGAAGAATAAATAAGACTTGAGAAGAAAATGGATTGTAGAAAAGATGAGATAAACTATTCAAGAATACTGTTTCAACATTTGAAGCGAATCGATTGAACCGTGCAAAACATGTTACTCAGCTAAACCGTTGAATTAAAAAAATGTCTCTCGTTTTTCAAGGCATTCGATGCTTTACCGGTACAGGATTACGGTACCGAAATTAATGACCGTGAGTTGGTAATCCTTTTCAAGGGCATTGGAAACAAAATGTAAAACTGCCTCCTTTCTCAAATCAAGGAAGGAATTCCTTTCCTGCAAGCCTCGCTGTTTACCCTTCAGTGCCGACTGATTAACGCGAATTTAAAAATTCCCTTCTGTCAGTTCGTGCAGAGTTATTCCGGGGTGTTGAAAGTCTCGTAAATTTTTACCCAACGAGTAACGCGCTCAGCGATGTACGCGGCTTTGTTGTACGTTTGGACTGTTTGGTTCGAATAAATTACAATGCCAGATGCCCCAGAGACAACCCTTGAACAAAACAAAACGCAACAAAAATTAAAAAAAAGAAAAAACCGAAAAATAAAAAAAGAAGCACGGGTGGATAATAACTGAGACTGAATGAGAAACGCGATGGCCGGAAATGTGTATCTGTTACGTTATTTATTAACGCGGTGAGGGAAGCTACGAATTTTCAAACTTCGCACTTCACCTCTGCAGAGATCGTGTTTATCCAAAAGTATGAAGAAGCTAATTTTGCTGTCTGTTTGTGAGATCGTCTAATTTGGAAATTATACAAGGTATAGGTTCCGGACTCTTTGCAGAGCGGAAAGTGACTCGGAAAAGTTGAGCCAAGGGGTCAACTTTGTTTTCGATTACACTTGCTTATACCTCTACAGAAGGAGGATAATTTTGGACCCCGTGATATATATTCATATATATAATATATACAGCCTGAAAGACTCTTTCAGCAATCCCAGAGGACTCGGATATCTCACTAATTGAACTTTAGGGAAACAGAAATAAATGAAGTAAAAATGGGGAAAATATATTAACGAAATATTCTCGTCTTGAATAATGGATCGCATCGCGACGTCTCAGCTATTCCTCCGGGTGGGGTATCCTTTGAGACGAGTGGGTAGGTTTTTTTTTTATCTGTTTTTTTTTTTTTCTTTTTCTTTTTACAGCTATTACCGAGATATTTATTGATGAAAAATGCTTAAGAAGAAAATTCAAAGCCTCAAAGAATACGTCCGCTTTCCTTTGCTCCGAGCTGCTTTTCATCGCCACGGTAATTTCGTATCCGAAATATTCGTTTCGCATAGCTGCTGACTCTCAAACACTGGACGAAGACTCGCTCGCTCACCTAAACCATGCAAAAACCAAGCCTTTTTTCAACGCTAACCGACTTCCTGGCCCTTTATGATATATCGATGCAGAACCTGGCTCGAGAGTTCAACAAGTATTGCGTTACTTCGAGCTGCTAACATTTTTTTTACCCGACGCTAATCGCGTGTATCTCAAAACTCGTTATTCAAGGTAGGCACCTACGCCATGGAGTCTGAAGTACACGCATACGTGCACGCTTCCTCAAAGCCTGAGAAAATGATGAAACACCCTGAACGGGAAATTTCGAGAAGATTCTCTCGTGAGTTTCACGTAGAGGTGGCTCAAAGTGCTTCTGAATTCCACGAGGCGGGTACGTCGTTATTCAATTTGTACTTTCACTTCGAAATTTCTACCAAGTTGGTCTGCAAGTCAATAAAAAGTTTATCTGTCACTTTTGCCTTTATTATTTATAGCCACCATTATCTTGATGCAATTATACAGATTTTGTTTGCACCATTGCCGGACAAGAAAAATTCCTGTGAAACTACCAATATCGATACGTGTCTTCACACACTTGTATCGAAACCCAATCAATGTTATCAATACCCTGGATCTATGTTAACCTATTACCAGGAGGTGTGTTTTGCGATGTTGGAGAACCGATGTTCAAATTACTGTGACCGTAAAAACTCGTAGTTCATGTTGTTTGACGTCGCGGGATCAGAAACTCACATTTCAGGTATGAAAAATTATGCCCACAATCAGTCCACTGTTCGCAAAGGTTCTTGGGTAATTTGAAATTCTCAGTACCGTACTAAGAATATTTGGGTCAACTTTGATACACTTGAACAATTTGTAGTAAATCCGAGATCTTTACATACGAATTTACTTTTAACATCACGCCTTTTTTGTGACGCAGAGTGCGACTAAACGGACTTAATAAACTGTACCTTTCCATTCAACACACTCAAAAAAAAAAAAAAACCACCAAAATTAAACAGAGATTTGCCATTTTTTAATTTCCTACCTACGATATATCTCAAGGAACAAAACACTCGCAGTCAAATGTTCAAGTGCGCCCAAAATCAATGACATTTAAAACTGTCAGTTTATAGAAACATCGAGCATCTTAAAAATAATTTATGATCAGGTGGAACATTTTCGGTTCTACGAGCTGTCGCTGTTCGAATTTTGGGATAGGATTCTATGCCTTATCCAGATGAGCCGGGGAAAGTCCTGAATGCAAAGAATAACTAATTTCGGAGCCAAACTCTGCAGATCCGACCGGGAAGACCTGCCGGAACTTTAGGGTTTCTGATATAGCGCAATGGTAATGAAATATCACGCGTGAATAAGGCAGAGCGTGAATTGGGTGGGTGTTCGGCGGAAACGGACCCTGGCCAAGGGTCACTTCTCAGGGTTGTGCAAACTCACCCTGTCCCACCTATACAGGATTCCTAGATCGTTTATTTGACCGTCAATGATTGAGATCACTTATACCAGAAATAATTTCACTTGTTACATTTACTAGAAAATTCTTAAACAACGGTTATCGCTACATTGATAATTCAAGGTTTAAATATCGTCGAATTTACAAGAAAATTATCTACAAGTAACCAGTTGTCATATTGATCGTACTGTTCGATACTAAGTTGTTGAATCTGTTTGTTCAGTTTACTTGCTGTATCTTTTTAATTAAATAAGTCATTAACGTCAATTTAATGTCGCGAAGAAATGAAATTACAGCAATATATGTAGTTACAAATTTCAAAAACTGTAGTACTAGTAACGATTGTCAAAGATAATATTTACTGGTACTGGATTTTATGGTTACGGCTGTACAAGTAATTTTCATTTTGTACCCATAACTGTATCTTTCCGTTGTGGTAAAATACGAAAACAATTAAGGGCTCCGCAGTAACGGGAACTAGAAATTTCTCTGGTTGATACAAATGCAGCCATCCTTCTTCTTGTTATTGTTGCACGAGGTCTCACCCTGTTAATAAGAAATTATCCACCGCACTTAATTATTCTAGGCTGACCTTCCCCGATTAATATTTCGTCTGCAAGATTGCGTGTGGCGGTTGTGAATGACGCGAAATAGAACGCTTTGCGTTCTACCGTTTCATTTCTCTACGGGTTTTCACGAAAAAATATGATATAGATCTGCGCAAAAGTCCTGGTGGCCTGTTTCCATAAATCTATCCCCGGACCATCTGCGGCAGCTTCGCTCTTTCATTTTCTCATCGGTTACGCGCAGCCAACATTCCTTTGAATGTACTTACCGATTGTAATTCGCATGTCCCGTTTGTTCTCCTTCGCTAAATTGAACCGCGTTACCAATTAGCACGATTCACTTTCATCCGACGATGGTGAAAAATGGTTTATTTATTCGAGAGACGAAACAAAGGCGAGTTTCGCATGATATCTGAGAACCAAAACAAACGGCGAAACAAATTCGTTGCAAAAATGTTACGCTGTTAATTAGAATTTGCAACAAAGCTTACGTATCCAGATATTTCACAAAACGAGATTCGATCCTTGCAGGATGTAATTTATTTTTTTTATTTCTCTCTCACGGTATTTCCAATTACATAAATTTCAAATAATTTTCAAACATCGAACCACGCCGATCGTCTCTGCGTTATTCCGTGTTTCCACACGTCGTCTCGATTCACCGAGTTGATAGAGGGGTGAAATCAACTCGGCCTTCGCACGAGAAGAAATGAACAAAATTACGCATTTATATGTATATGCAGCGGTGATCTGGAAAATGAATTATTTTCGTCTGGTGGTAATAAAGAATATTTTTTCCCTGCTCTATGACGACGAAAAATTTCACGTCACGGTTAAGCCGACCGGTGAGTTGTGATTTATGCAGTACGTGTTTACAGGGGACCGTATATCGTGCGGAGAGTATGAGCTCAGTTCATTTGACATTCAAATAGAACGTCACTGTAATATCGGTTCGCTGTGGCTTTTTCAAACTCGGTACAGAGTCGCCCCATTTTTCCACTGTTATTTTTACATAGGTTCATTCGAGCGTCGGTGGACCGCGGGTTTATTTTTTCGCAAACTTTATTACGACATGATTACGTTTTCGCGTTGACGACAAAGCAGCTCCGTTTTGTATCCGACAAAGAAAACATCGAGTCGCGTGAAATTTGCGGTCGAATTTAAGGTGTGCGGCATATTTTTAAGAAACTTCGTTGGGCGGGACGACAAAGCCACGTGCATGCGTATAATAATAACGGCTGTGGAAAGGAGAATTCTCGCGGCTAGTCGCTGAGACGCTTTTCGCCGGGAATTCAAAGGTATAAAAAGATCCTCTGGGTTTTCTTTATGACAACCAGGGCAGGAAAAGCACCGGTGTTTAATTTATAATGAGGCCCTCGCATGCAAGGGTTTTCAACCTTACAGAATTCATGGAATAATCTCAAGCTTTGAGATAAATTGTTTTATCCAAGACGCTGCAGCACGTGCGTAAGCCACGAATTGTCACCGACCGCAAACATTTTGATTGTTAATGAAAATTGGTTCGAACTCTAAGCAAAATTTCATTTGATCACAGCTACCGAAAAATCTAGTAAAACGAGTGCGTCGTTACAATAACGGATTCGATATTGCCGATATTTTCACGAAAAATTGCGATACGAGTAACTATTTGGTCTGTAGTTGTCAAAACAAAATTTACTAATTTTTTGGCAAGATTAAACATGTTTTTTTTTATGCAACTAAATTTTTTCAGGCAAATAAAACGTCGAAATAAAATTATCTGCGCACCAAAATCAAACTATCGCAATAGTTACAAAACTTATTTACAGTTTTATTACTCAAAATAAGGTTTTGGGTTACGGTAAAAAATTAAAAAAGTTATTATCGAGACTGTTATATAAGAATGATCGCAAAAAGAAATTTCTCGCGGTGGGACTTGGCACAGAATTATAGCAATTTTATTTCAAATGCTGGAATTTGAAGAACAGTTTGAGTTAGGCAAAAATGAAGCTCAACATCTGCGCGATAAGGGCTCCGCAAAGATACGTGGTTACGAAACCGTCGCAGCGTTTTCCAGTGAAAATATGACCGTGTGACACAGACACGGGTCTCGTTTGTCCGACTTGGAATTTCTTATTGTGCGATGTTGTTTACATCCGATCCGTTTCACATACAGTGGCTGAAGAGCATCCAAAACCTCTGCGTTTTGGTGCTTCGGTTCAATTTTGCTTTGCTGTGGTCTAAATGGTCGTTTGTATCGTGTATCCCAAAAAAATTCCAGATAATACGTCCCTTGGGTCGTGAACGGAAATGGATAGGAAACGGAAAGATATTTCATCGGAAGAGAGACTCTGTTACGAGATTTTCAACTGTAAATACGCACTCCACCATCACTTTCAGTCTTCGGCACTCACACTTGGCACTTCCAATACTAGGAAATATGTAATTTGAATTCTACCAATCTTCGAGTGGTTCCTAAACGTTTGAAAATGTTCGAAATATTGCTGATTTCCAAGTGATTTTTAACTAATTCCTCAAGTAAACGGCCCCTCGATGCTGTTATTTGATCCTGCGTTTGGTCGTTTGTATTTACAAAACTAGCTGTCCATGCGCACGTTACACCAAATCTGATTCAGTCGGAGCTTTTGGTGTCTAAAATATAGAAAGAATGTTTGAACGTTCAGCATAGACAGAAAAATAGATTACGTAAAACGGAGCACTGTACGTTTAATACATGCTCATACTGAAAGTTACGACTCGAAGAATACATGAATCCACGAATAGTGTTTAAGTAATTATTTGCCAAATTTATAGCATGCATTGTGTAGGACAAAAGTTTCCAACCCATGTAATGATAAATGAATAAACAGAAATTGAAGGACTAACAGGGCTGAATGTGATACTTTGCTTGGCAATCGGTGAGTAAGTCGAGGTACATATGTGTATCTGAAAGCTGATGGGAACATTACCTACGACTATACGATCTCTCGTTAATTTTAGATACTGTCTTCCAAACAGCACTCTCATCACCGGGTTAAATTTCACAACCATGCCAAACGACAGTCAGACAGTGAAACACATTCGTCACATGATGTACGTATCTGACTACGTTATCATCGATATCATACCAGAATGGTCATATTCTGTACATTCAACATGTTATTCTAAACTGATGTCAATGAGGCTAAACACTTCATTAAAACTAAAGTGCGAGGAAGCTGTTGAATTTTCCACACTCACACTTACGAATTGAAATACAACTTCAATGGTATAATTTACAGCCTAAAATCATTCAAGCGGACAAAAATTTCACTTAGGTATAATTCGAGTAGTTTGTAACGTAAAATATCCTGTATCTGATGATTTTCTGTTGACTTATTCTGTTCTGAACAATAAATACTTGAGTCGTGTTTATCGTCAATCGAAGATTCGATAATATTTAGTGATCGACTGTATTGAAACCTATGATTAACAACTGTTCTTAATAATCATTGCTAGCCATTTAGTCTGCCATCTGAGTATTATTACTGAAAATGGCGAGCGTAGTTATATGGCTATCAAAAGCCACCATTACCATAAATGGATAGGTTTAATGGGCTGCAAATATCGAATGACCAACAGCAGTTGAGAAGTCACTTGTAAACAACGTTATCGTTGCCACGAGTATCCATTAACAGACGAATGGTCGAGGTTAATCGATAATGTTATACTGCAATTGACAAAATCAATTGGGTAATATAAAGTTATTATCAATACTAATCATTCACTCGCCGCTATTGATAATTACTAGCCACTTTAATAAATGGCACCGCTGTAATGAATTAATATCTATTCGTATACTGTTATGCAGAATTTTGACTAGTTGAATGTCAGTGGATGATGAGAATACGGAATGATAAATCCTGTGCAATTGAAATAGTAAAACATCGAATGCGAGGTTAAAAATTATTCTTCCCTCCTGATTGATTGCTGGATCCAATTCTGTATTAAGTCGTCAGAAGTATTTCGTTCGACAAAAGTATTTTGTTGAATTAAGTAAGCATTTTGCTGGCCGCATTTGACTATAGCGTTTAGTTGAATGAAACGAAGACGACGCAAGTGATCCTTTTACTCCGTGTGGTGAGTTTTCGCCAATGAGCGAGAGGGAATAAGTGGTGCGAACGTGATTACCCATAGACTTTCCAAAATGTTACCAATCTATTTACGTTGCAGAAGGCAAGGAAGGTGCAATTTTTATTTCAAGACTATTGAAAGTGCACTTTTAATGACTAATTTTCGTTCTAAAACAGAAAATCGAAACGTTTTGTAAGGCTTATGACTGTTTTATTTGCTATATCTTTTTGTCTCACGTTTAGATAATTTATTCATATAATTTAAAGACCGATACGCCCTTGCGGTTGACGCCAACTTTGCGCGGAGATGACATTGGACGCATGTGCTGCACTCAGCTGCCGTGCGATTCGCGTGAAATGTAAAGTATAACACGTTCGATAGACGACGCCTGCAGCCAATTGATTGCCCAATAAAACGCCTTCCTCTTCGACGGTGCAGTACGTACAGAAGACATATTCTATAAACGAGAATTTCATGGATAACAGGCACTTACATCGTTTACCAGCTAATATCAATCTCTCTTGATAAAACGTAGCGACTATTCAGGCGCTAAATTTACCCAAGGTGTTCAAATTCGCATGGTTAGCCGATGTAGCATCCGCTTTATCATGTTGTGTAGTTAAATTCTTTGCGAAATCAGGAAACCCGTGACATCCTGAAAAAGTAATTGACTGTATAGAGTGAGATTTGGGCATAACAATAAGAAACGGTGAAACTTGGCAGGTTAAGCTTCCAACTGCGTGCTACATGCGTAATTTTGTCAAATATTCACGTAGATTGGTCAAACTCGGTATGGAAGTTACGTGGGTGATGTGAATTATCTTAGGTTGAGCAAGACTCAATAATTAATTGTTATGGCGATTTGGAAAAGCCAGGCCAATTCTTATAGTTGACCGATTGATGAGTGACGACTGCTAGAGTCACCGTGATAACCTAATTTCAATTCGATTAACATTTCATCCCCCATTTCGAGTAAGTTACCCTGTCTAGCAGATGAAAATATTTCCGTGGTACGATTGAACCGACCAATGAATCTCAATTATTTTACGCATATGCGGTAATCGGTCACTCGGTGTGTTCAGTTTCACTGTTTCCTCTCGGTATGACTGAAAGTTTTATGGAACATCGGCACGCTAACGAAGTATTATCTTCGAGGTTTTCACGAAGTACGAGAAATAGTTCACTGCAATATATGTGTAATACACCTCGAGCTGCACTTTGTCACCGCATAAGTGTCATTTCCACGAGACGGTATAATCTCGTATCTACCTGTATACTTTAAATATGAAGAAGAAAATGTGCAGCAAGAAGGTACAGCAAGGGTGCCCAGGGGCCGGGGGGATAGTTAAGACTTAACCCTTGACTGTAAGTTTATGAAGGGACGTTTAGCAGGGTGGGATGCTGGCTCGGCAAGGCAACGGGATGGAGGAAAGGAAGGGAGAGGCGTAAGCTTATGTAAGCCACCGGTGAAATTATGAGAGAGATAATGCTCGCGTACTAGAGATGTTTTCTACGAAGATATTCTTGGAATGCGGCTCGTATTTTGAACTAATTTCATGAGCGAGATAGCCTGCACAGCTCCCGCTGCGACAGGTTGAAATTCCTTATTTTTCTCCCTTTCTATCTCTCTCTCTCTCTCTCTCTCGCCCCCTCTTTCTTCAGTTTTATTTACGATGAAAAGAATTTTCCTCCGACTTCTCAGGAGGTTCAACGAACCGTTCTCGCCGTCTTGGCTTGTACCGCAGCGTGCGATCCGAGAGTTCAATTTAATTAATGTTTTGTCTCGATACTGGATATGTGATCACGAACGTGAGAGACTTAAGATGGTTGTGGAAAAAGCTCGATCCACTCATCGCTAAATTAATGACGATTCGCCAATTGGAAGCAACTTAACGGGCTACGGTCATTCGGTTGACATCAAATTGAACGATCTGTTCTGCAGCAATACAGAAAGCTTCACATGTGAAACGATGCCGCGAAACGTTATAGATGGTCAAGAAAGAGGAGAGGAAAGAAAAAAGAACGACCGCCTCTTGATACGAGTTCCTTTAAAGTAACGAGACCAGCTGAACCGTGCGGAAAAGAAGGTCGAGCTGGAAATTTGATGGGTAAAAAAAGAGGTTCAACCGAGGTACGTGTGGGCGGGAGAGGAATCTGTCTTTCTCTCTCTCTCTCTCTCTCTCTCCCGTGACTCATATGACACTACGCACTACGCTATCCCCTGCGGTTCAGTCAAGTGAATAACCTCAAAACTCATTTTTTATAGATGTCCCATCTTGTCCGGGGATGGTGATGTAATATTTACATGCTCTCTGAGTGAGGGATAGGCGTGATACTTGATAAATATTCTCACCTACTAACGCCGGGGTCTTGTCGCATCCCTAAATTTGCCACCGTGTCAAACACCCGAATCCAATACCCTACTTTTTGTTGAAACGAGCGAGAACGGGATTGACCTGTCATTCCTTAAAAGTTTCCATCTACCGGAGACCTCATCCTGTGCTTGCGTTTCCAACTAACTCGGTACGTTTTTAGCCATGTTGGACAAATCAGCTAGCCGTAAAATATGACGTTGCCAACAAAACGTGCCACGTCATTACCGTGCCGGATTTCCCGCTTTACCACCCGCGAAATCTATCTGTCATTCGGTTTCGCATCTGCGATGGAAATCTCGACGCGTAATGACTTTCTTGCCTTGACGGCAAAATTCTATAACGTCGTCATTCCACTACACGATCTATTTCTAATCGATTAAAAGCCGGCTTACCCTGACGACCAATCTTAACGCGATTACTTGGACCACTTGTAGCTGCGTTATGGCCCCGATATAAATCACGCGACAGCCTCAATCGAAGTCTGTAGAACGTCCTCGATCGGAGGATTCGAAGATTGGGAATGGTGCTTGAAGCTTCTCCGTGTTGCATTGACGGGACGTCATACGCAGCTGGTGCTTGTGACGGAACTACCAACGATCGTATCCTTAGAATCTCGTCTACTTATTTCATACGTTTCCCCGTTCTCGGCACGGTGGTTCCAGATCCTGAAGAGTACCGAGCAATTTTTGAATATCCTTGAGAACGCTTTTATGGTGGAAATTAGCATGCCCCGTAATATATTTGGAAAAAGTGAAAAAGGGTCGTGTGAGTAATGAAACATGTTTCCCGGAAACGAGAGATTTTTATTTTATTTTCGAAGCCACGTTTTTCACGGTTGAAAATACAACAGGCACTTTGCTTCGCGAGATCCTGCCTAAGAAGCACCCGTCACTCTGAAACTTGTAAAATCTCCCGCTTGCGCACAATGAGTACCTACGCCTGGAATCGGAATAAGCATTCAAATCCGCGGACTACGGGAAATATGAAATTCTATAAATATTCCCGGTTCTTATTTTTCAACTTCGTGGAAAAATTACGCGCGGGTTTGCATACAAGTAACGGTTATACGCTCACCTGGAGTCTCGACGACGTTGGTAGCAACTGATACAACACAATTGTAGAAAGAAATTGCTTTCGCCCCGACGTATATTTTCCACTCCTAGCTTACTCTAGTCTACATCCTCTCGACCTACAGATCCTCTCGAGAACGACTAGTTCCCAATATCCTTGCACAAGTGACTTTTGAATCGCAGGACTGTCGCCGATGGTAGCTTTTGAAGAGAGTAAAGTGACGGGAAGTTGAACCCCGCGTCTGTCTGCTGCAAGCATACTTCTTACCGCGAGCTTTCCGTGCGATGACTTTTGACGAGATTCACTTGTATCCATGCGCTTCGCACGTCGAGTGTAAGTCGAGGAAAAATTTCAGACGGCGAACCGAAGATCACGGGAAATCGTAATAACCGTGGTTGGAAATCAACGATTAAAAGGGAGCAACGAACTTCCCGAATCCTGAAAACGGATGAACCACGGTGTGCCTGGAAATTAAGGTGAAGGTTCAAACGTCGGTGATCGAAGCGAAAGCTAGATGAGGAGGTTTGTTCGCCTGGTGAAATGGAGGAAAGGCCAGCCCCGCCTACATTCTTTTGACGTGGGTTCCAACGCTGACATCGATTGGCTTTAATGCTCCTTCAGAAGTGATTATTTCAAATTTTCATACGACGCTGCGCAAACATTGACCGTAATACGTAACGCCACGCCATTGATTTGCAAACATAAAAGCCGGTGACGTTATTCCGCGTCGTTCTGCATCGAAGCGCGGTAATTTCGAGTTCTCTTTTCGTCTGCCGATTCGGTTATTGATTGTCACTGACAAGAGAGAAAAAAAAACAATATTCCAGAGTGGAACTCATACTTGGGGGGAAAACGCACGTGCAGTAGGGTGTTTTTAAATTTCAAATCATCACTCCGTGTCCATGTCACTTTTGTCCCTTCAAGGGAACATTCGAAGGGGTATTGTATGCATTGGTATTGATACGCCGGCGCACATCATATTTTTGCAAACTCGCAAATACTGCTCCTGCGAAATCCTCTTCTGTTCACGGGGATGCAGATGGGTTTAACTTTGACAAATAATGATTCACCGAGCACCGTAATATCTCTTTTAATTACAGCTTGCCGATCGACGGGAACTAACACTGGCTGCGATTGAAATGTGCCAGTGGCATTTTTACAACTAAATGACTCGATTCTTGTTCTATTAAAAGTCAATAATTATAGTCTGATCTCAATGTCAGGGTCGCTGAATACTCTGAAGAAAAAAATCCTATGTAATATGAACACAATACAAAGATTTCGTCTTTTTACGAAAGTGCTACGCCAATTCCGTATAAAACAAGTTCGAATCAAAATATCACCTGCTTGTACATCTAACTGAGGCTTATTTTTTCAGAGAACTATAAACTCTAACGCTGTAGTAATGAGGTTTCATTCGCACATCACTACTTTCCTCTCTCGCGATGCTGAAAAACTTGACACTTTTGGAATCGAATATCTACCCTTATTTGAAACTCACTTCAAGCTTGCGTGACACGAAGCTCTAGTATCTTGTAAAACACGAGAAGTTTTATTTAATTTTTCACCAAAAATTTACCGAACGAGGCAGTGCAATGCCGGCAGAGTTTAGAAAGGAACGTCCTGGGAGAGATAGGAGACGCCTTGATTTCAGAGAGAAGAGAAAATTCTCCATTTATCGGGAGAATGATAAATCGATTGACTGGTTGGATGAATCGGTTCTATAAAAGCTTTTTTCAATGAGCTTCTGAGAGCCTCTTTCACACATTCATGGCCAATGCCAGAGAGGCATTAATTTTGACCGAAAATCGAGGTCACGTGAGCGGACGATAAATTTCAGAACTGGGACTCGGTGGCTTCCTATCATTGGAATAGATACACGGCGCCAATGTAGAACTCGCGATTCAAGGAGCATCCAAGCCACGATTAACCGGCACATTGTAATTAATGGGACAAGACCAAGTTGCGTTTTTATCAATTATCTAATTCCAAAACACATTCTAACCCGGCAAAACGTGGCACGTTTCACTTAAAGCTCCGCGCAACGGCCTCCTTCAAAAGTGAATGCAAAACCCACATGAATATTCAATTAATGTAATCCAACGGTGACGCTTGAGCTGGCTGATATTAGCTCGGTGCCTATGCGGCGAGGGTTGCAACAACAGTTCGTAATTCGCGAGCAAGGTTATCGGCATGTTACCTCTTTAGCAGTTACGGGTGACTCAGATCGACGAGCTTGCACACTCCCCGCAGGTTGTACACGGCGAAAATAATTTGAGCAGTAATTAAAACGGTTCGTATCGACAACATTGCGGATAACCGTATGATACTCCCAATCAACTGTGGCTAATTGTAAGCCGGCCAATCAAGCTCGGAGTGAAATTTCATCCGGCGCACTACGAGCTTCCGTTAAAATTCCGATAATATTGGCTCATTTTAGTTAGAATAGTTGAATTTCAATGCGCACGACGGAGATGAGCGATATGCGGCGTAAGAGTCAATTTCTAACGGCAGTGTATCCGGCGAAATTCCCTAACTGTGAGAAAATTTCATCGTCGTTCTCGCAAAAGCTTTGTGGGAGGGTTGTCAACGAAAGTTCTCCCGCCCCCCGGTGCTTATTTTCACACCCGAAGTACCAGGAAAGCATAAAGGATAAAAGATAAAGGCTAAAGGATAAAGAGCGAGAGATAAAGGGCAAGGGATAAGGGGTTGAGAAGGTAAAGTGTAAAGTATAAATTTGCGGAGGGTTAAAGGTAGCTGGGAATGAATTCTGGCAAAGTTGAAGGCCGCGTTGAAGGGCTGAGTACGAAATGAAACAGGCGGAAAAAATCAGCTGTCCTGAAAGGATCAGTCCCGAAACTTCCCACCCCGTTACCTTTATTTGGAAAAAGTAACAATTTTAAGCAAAAAAAAAAGAAAAAAAAACAACTCAGACGCAATTTTTCCAATTTGAATGTACCAAATTTACCATCCAAATTCGTTTTGCACTTACAGCTGTTGACAGGAATAAAAAATTACACCTTCGAATAAGCTAGTATGGATTTCCTGTACGAAACGTTTCGAGACGGAAATTTTTACCGAGGGTGAAAGTGTTTCGTCTAAAGGACGTTTCGCCACATCTGCAACAGTTGATTCAATCAGCATCGGTTTAACGGCAGCCTCCGAAAGTAGCTGAACCCCTACGGGAATCGGAACCCGTTCCCGATTCGGTGCTCGTTCCTGCTCCTCGGAGTTCCTTGCACTACACGCCATTCATCCCCGTATATTCTATTTCAATTTTCAACCGTTCCGTTCGCAAGCGACTCGATAAAGCTGCTGCTCCTCTCCCGTATTGGGTTATGAGGAGACATTCACGGTTTTGTACGCTTTTAGATCCCATTCCAGGGGCATATCTATAGATATACATATACATTCACGTGTTCGGAAACGTGAAAATAAATAAAAGAAAATTGAAATGGAAAATCGCGCGAAGTGTTGGCGAAAAATTTCATCTTTCGAATTTTTCCCTACAACCGATGTTTCGACGAAAACGGAACATGTTTGCTTGAAATATTTGAAACTCGATGTGTTCATACTGCTGAGTGACGTACGAAATATGAAATGAAAAAAATGTTCAAAAATGTTCTGTTGTTTCAATGTTTACACGCAAAAAAGAAATTTTTAAATGCAGGGTTCGTACGTTTTTTAGAATCTGAAATTCCCTGACTTTTCCAGGTATTTTAGCCTGAAGGTAGCATTTTTTTAGTAAAGTAGTAACCTTTTAAAAAATACGTTGCTGATTAATGACAATTTTTTCACGCTCTGATACTAATATCTTCAATATTGCCTAGTAACCATCTTACTGTCTAATCATCAATTACAAACAACAGCCTGCGATTTTCTACAAGAAAAAAACGAAAGAAGGTTTGGTATTGAGTAATATATGTGTATAGAATTTGTGAAATGGTGCGACGAAACAAAATTTCAAGTGTAATTTCTCAAGATCAATAGAACTCTGTACAATAACGAGTTTATTTCTTCGACAGATTAAAAATTCCAGTCTTATTTTCGATACTTCCCAACTTTTCCATGCTGTAGTAAATTCCCTGAGTTTTCTAGGTTTTCCAGGTTTTCCCTGAAATGCAAATGCAGTACGGAGTTTTAGAGGGTCTTTAGCATGTTCTGGATTTATTTTTACGGTACCAGCGTTAGTGGCTAATTAAAATAGAATGTTATCATATCCGCATAATGTGCTTTCCTACTTTTCACTTTCCCAAAGACATTTAAGAGAAATTGGGGAGGGTTAACAACAGTTGCGAATGACGGATCCCGGAAAGGGTCGGTAACAAAAAAAGGCTGAGCGAACTGCCGTTTGCGTTAGTCGAGAGCGTTGAGGAGCCAGCGGAAACTGTAACAGGGTAGACGGCGGAGAATGAGCAAATTTCGTTGACCCTCGCCGTACCTTCCCGAAGTAAAAAGGGACGTGGAATTTTAAATGATGAAACTCCATTACACCGACACGCTTTAATTTTGCATTGCTGTTCCTAGGGCGAGCTCTGCAGGCATGTTTCACGAGGTGCGTGCGGGCTCTTTTATGTCCGGCACTATTTCTCAACTGCCACAAAAAAGGCTTTTGCACTCAAAATTTGTTTCCGGAAACAAACAATTCGCTGAACCAGAAAATTTAACTCTTGATATATGCACCCCGAAAGAATTTTTTTGCAACAGCTAGACTTTCGTAAGTAAACATTTCCTGCTGGGGTGAAGATTTTTGCTTTCTCTTTAGTAACGTAAAAATTTTTCGATTCGGCGAAATATTTTCACCGTGTCGGAAACGATTTTTTATACCGTAGTTTGAGAAATATTTCTATCAGCCAGAAACATCGAAACGATTATCAACAACTTTCCGAAGAATATTATTTGAAAAAAGTGATCAAATTTTGTTAAGCGGTATTCTTAATTCAGTAAACGAGATGATATTCTTGACAATTTTTACCGCCCTCCAACTTTTCTCCGGATTCAAGACGTTCGCGTTTCAATCCACCACTATTAATTGGATTAAAACAGCTTGTCGAAAAGTTCAACGAATTCCTTTCTGTACCCTGTGGTATTATACATCGTTCAAAGTTTTGAAGTATAAGTTTTAATCGTTGGAGAAGAAAGTGAATGAATTCCAACAAAAAATTACAAAGTTGAGGTAACGAATGCACAAAATTCTTCAGGAAACTGGCACAAGTCAGTCGTGAGTTTTGCCACATAAGAAGAATAGAGAATTACGTTCTATACAATACCAAAAATACACAGCACGCAAAAGTAAGTTGCTGAGATTCGATTGTTCCAGCGTTTAATCAACCCAAAGAGTGTATAATTAAGTTAATTTTCCGGTCTGTGAATAATTGTATTCAATAACAATAACGTATTTCTTTTTCAATCGTAAGTCCGAGTCCTCTTATATAATCAGGCAGAAATAATTTGTTGACTTAATCAGATATGCTGATCAAATATGACGACATTTTTTTTTCTCTGTTAAAAAACGTCATCCGATTCAACGAAAGAGTTAAGCTTGTAAGAAATTTAACACTAAAATTATCTGATCCAGCGAATCATTTTTTCCGAGCATATTAAAAATCCAGCTTTAGTTGCCTATCTGCTCGAGTTGATTGCCAAATTTTACAAAAAGCTCAGAGCTCGTTCAGTTTTCAAATTTCTTTCGATCTGGTTTGCTTCAGTTACATTTTGCAGGCCTTTGCTTCACGATCCTTGATTCACAACCCTGATAGTCTACGTTCCAATGCAAAATCCAGAATCTTCTCGAGGTTTACGTTACTTGCGGTAAAGCAAATCCCGGGTCAAGTCGGTTAATTTCGAAAGTAAAACAATGCTGTTGATACAAACGTCAGATTTGTCCGATACAATTGTAGTTTGAGCGGAGTTCACATTATCCATCCCTGTACTAATATCATTATCCCTTTAGCCCCCAGAGTCCTTTGTCCCTCCACAATCCGTTCTCGGGTTTCATTCCCGATTCCTCGTCTGAGAGCGGGGTTTAAGTTCCCCATTTAAAAAGTTATGAAAGCGCTTAAATTTTAACATTTGGCGACGAAACTGGAAGTAAAGAAATCAAACTAATACGATACAACAAAGTTCCGAATGTTCGGAAACCCGACGGCTCCAAGTTCCAAGATGCAAAATTCCGAAAAATAGAGTTTCGATAAAATTAAATTCCATGAGTCAAAATATATCCACACAGCGTAGTTTGCTCCACGAATGGGTGTAAGAAATAAAAAAAACTGAAAATCAGAATGATCAAAATTCCGAACGTAAAATATCGAAAATCCAAAACAACGAAAGCTCAAAGTGATGAATTTTCACCATGCTAGAAATTCACGGAACTGACAATCTTCGATCATTCAAAATTTAGATGTGTCAGATTTTTAGGTTTCCTCATTTTCGCACTGTCGGAACTTTAACTTGTCGGAATTATACCCTTCCGGCACTTTGTCCTTACGGAACTTTGCCCTTTCGGAAGTTTGAGCGTCGGATTTCGGTCCATTCGAAACTTTGATGTTTCGTCAAAGTTTGATTTCTTTACCTCAAGTTTCGCCAGCAAATATTCGGAATTTGGCGCTTTCGGAACTTTTCAAATTCGGAATTTCAACCCCACCCCCTCGTCTGCGGATTCCTAGAACTTCAGGAACACATCGACACACACGAGTTCGTTCCCTCCGGTATCCGAGTATCGGGGGTCGGCAGGTAGGCAGAAGATCGGGTAGAACCGAACGGTCGGTTCATCGATTGGTGATCTCCGAAAGGCGGCCGGAAATTGTAACAATCGCGACCCCTTTCAGCCCGCAGGAAGTCATATAGTCATACATTTTGGGGGCTTGAATTATTCCGTCGACTGGAAGAGCCCGCCGCGTTGCAGGCCAACGGTGAATAACGCGGCTGCAGAAGCCGGATCGAAAAATGGTGGAGGAGATTTTTGCTGACGAATGGGGCGAACTTTCATACTTTTCGATACCGTTCTGACTGCCAATTCAGACGCGGCTCACACACGCGCTCGATGAATACGTGACTTCGAGTCATTGGCAGAGCTCCAGTGCAGTTTTATCGAGCGGATATAACGCGGCGAAACGGCCGATGGTGTAACGTTCGTTGTTTCGGATATAATCAGCCGGAAATTAGCGCAATAAAGGTGGATTTGCAGATTCCATATCACGCGAGGAAACCGACCAAATATACGTACCCACGCCCGTGGACAAACGTTGGGGGCTAAACTCCGATGAGGTAGAACCGTAGACTACCGAAGGTTTAGATTGAGCCCACTAGCTTTTCGAATTATTGACCCAATACCGGGCCGCACGTCCATCCTCGTGCTTAACCCGCGCATCCATACCCTTCGTTCGGGATTTAATAGATTTAGGGTATTCGGAGGCAGTGTCATGTTTATTTACCAAGTAGAATCTATGGCGCATGACGTGAAACCAGCAACCGCTTTGATTGACGAAAAGTTACAGTTGAGAACCGTCATGAAGAACGGAAGAAACGATTTGTGGTGCATTCGAATCATCGTTTGGCTGTACAAGTGATTGGGGTTGTACTCTTGGCTGTTTCAATGGTCGTAATCTTGAGAAAATCATTCGAAATGTTCACTGTGACAGGCGTTCACGTATAACTGGTGGTGTTATCATCGATAAACATAATTGAATAGTGCTTTTCCGAAGGCGCCGACTATGGTGAACAAAAGTTTCTCCTTCCAAATTATGGAATTGACCTGCGCTCGTGATCGGTTGAAAATATCAAGTTTTTAATGAGGGAGGTCATTAAACCGTGAAAGAAGTCCTAGGACATAGCTGTGAAGTCACTTAAAGTCACTTGAATTTACGTGAAGTCTTTTGAAGGCAGGCGTACGCCAAAGTTCAGCAATATTTACTCCCGCAGTAGTCAACAAAGACGACAACAATCAAAATATGGGTAAGGATTTGTAGATGAATAAAATTGAAATGTTGAAGAACAATAAGAAGGACTTACGTATCTCACGTTTCTCGTTCACGGCCCGGAGATTGAAAATCTGAAAAAAGGTGAAAAATTCTCTTGTTAAAAAAGCACTCAGAATCAGTGAAGTAAGAGCAATATTCGTGAATCCGTGTTGAATTCCGTATTCTCGACCGGCGTGCACTCGTAGAGTTGAATCGCCTTGGGGCGTGATAAATACTTATTCCTAATCCAGAGTGAAAAAAAATATGATCACCGGATCTGCGAAGGTGCGAGAATAGCGAAATAGTATATAGTGTAAAAAGAAGGCAAACTCGGTCTTTTCAGGCTGAGTGGAAGTTTGCAATATGAGTCGTGGGTGAACACGCGTACGAGATGAAGGTGAATGTTGCAAATCCGCGAGGCGAAAAGACCGCTACCTCCTTTTAGGACACGATTCTTTATACGACAAGAGTACGTTACGCGTTTTTTCACGAAGCACAAAATTGAGGTTAGGGTCGTGTAATGTCACATTTGTTTGCGACAGCGCATGCGCGCAGTACTAAAAAGACTACTTTTCACTCCTAGGACTTGAAAGTGGTATTTTCAGTACTCCGCGCATGCGCATTCGCAGACTCACTCGAACTTCATAGAAAACACGAATGACGAAACGTATAAAGCTTTCTCCTGTATATAAATTTATTTTTTCTCTATTCCATTTATCCCATGCGACGATTTATAGGTTCCTTGCAATTCAGGGAAAAAACTTGATCGAGCAGCTTATATCGGGGCTTGTTGTAAGCCGCATCCGATTCTCGTCGTACGTATTATACCTGAGACTCATTTCTTATCTCAATTAATCCATCCGTGAGATGTACAAGGTGGTATAATAAATGTGCGAAAAACGTACAAGTGGATCCCTAAAATCTTCACGGTGTAACCAGAATTCCGAGTTACTCTTTCAGCGCAGTCCCGTGAGAAAAATACAATGCTGAGAAGAGGCGTGTCCAAATTACTCTCAATTACGACTCCACTCGGGAATGTCTAACAATTTTATGCGGCGAAAACAACTTAAACAAAATGTGGAAAGATCAATTATCGTCGAGCGGTTCCGGGCTTTTCAAACATTAATTTCTTCCACAATTTCTGAAATCTTTGACTCAAGAACCGATTCTTCAACTCCGATCGCCCTTTCAATGTCGCTTGTAAATTGAATCGTGAATACCAAATGAATTGCATTCCAAGTCAACTGTTCGATTCCTTCGGCATTGTTCCTTTGAGACGAACTGCAATTAATATAGAATAAAATTGAACAAAAAAAGTATGAGAGGCTAGAATATGAATAACTCGATTAATATAAAATGAATTTATCTGAAATAAATCCTGATCATAATGTTTTCAGGGGATTATACACTGTCTAGTTTTAGATGTAATGTGCAAAAACGCATTGATCCGACAGATCCATTGATTCTCATCAAATATTTTCATCCAGCTATATTATAATTTCAGAAATCAAGTGACATAGAATATATTCTCAAAGAAAATGATCTGTCGGGTAAACGATATTACTGAGATAAAATTAAGAAAGCGTTTCATGAACGTTACTCCGCAGAAAAAAAGTGCTGGTATTTATACTCGCTGTTAGCATAATTGAGTCGGTTTGAATACCGGTTTGAATTCCCCTGTATTTCGTTAAAAATGTTTTATACAACTGTAAGGGTAAAAAACTTTCTACGTACGTGAATACTGGGTAGCATTGAGGACTTTGTCGAGCCAAAGGGCATGTAATTTTCATGACGGAAATATTCGTTTTACATAACACAAGTTTGGCTTACGTGTCTTTTTTTGGCCGCGTTCCCTGCGTAAAGTAACCGTTTTTGCGAGAGTACAAAAAACAAGTATTTTTACGTCCTAGGATTAAAAAGTACTCTTCTTTGTACTTGGATTGAAAAAAAAAATTGCAAATTAACATTTATTTTTGTAACATAAGTATCGTGGGTACCATGGAGGTAAAAAAGGTTTTTTTCACTACGCAGATTTGCAATATCCACATAAGTAAAAAGATCTATATTTCTTGTATACCTTGAGTCGAATCATATCAAAGGTCAGCGAATGTACTCGCCGCGTGATGACATAAATAACCATCGATTCAAATTACAGCTACAGTAATTTTGGCTGTCGAAATATCGTAACGCTGAAGTTGCAAATACAATAATAAAATTCACCTCAAGGAAACAAAATAAAAAACAACAATTTTCTCTCGTTTGGGACTTGCATGTTAATTCTACTTTCAAAATTACTTCTGCTTGGATTTTTTTCATTTCATTTTTTTTTTGTTCGTTCATTTTTATCTTGATAAAAATTGCGGGTGATTGTTCGCCGCGAATTCGACATTCAATTATAATAACCAACAGACTGTATCAAACTTTTAAATACGAACTAGTGATCTCGATGTAGACGAAAATCACCCATTGATCCGTTTATCGCTTGGCACGTTGTTCGAATACTGCTGGCAATTTTTCCACCGAATATTGTCGATAACGCTGAATCACTGGCGATGGACGATGTGCACTGAATTGTTTTTTTGTTATTCTCTCTTCCTTCCGGTTTGTTTCAGTTTTCAGTTTTCATTTTTTTCACCAATGCAGGATGTTATTCGCTATGCAGCGTATTGGAATTTAAAACGAGTTGCGACACCGTTGTGTGGCGCATTTCGTTATTTTCGCCCGTGTTAAACGTGTTGTTAAACCTGCAGCGGCGTGGAAAGATCCGGTTGAAAAAAAAAGTGCAATGAAAAATTCAATCAGAAAAAGAGGTCACGTAATAGGACGGGCAGATTTCGATTGCAAATTTTCAACACACTCTTGGGCTAAAATAGAGAAGTTTTATTTTTCTGAAAATCTTCTCAAAACATTTCCCTGCTCATTATTTTTTCAACTGACTAACGTTTTCCAAATATCTTTCATCCAACGTAACCTTGTGATTATCCAAGGAAGCATCGCTGAATGAATGAATTTTATTTCAGGTCAAAATAAGGATGCTTAACGTTTGAACACGAGTCTCCTTATATTCGTATGTGACTGCGTTGAATTTTTTTTTTTTTTTGTCTCAATCAGCCAGTCCTAGTGAGCGACGAAATATTTAGGAACGGAAATTTATTATCGAAAACAGCTCGTCATCTCTCTGCACGACGGGTAGAATATGGAATTACAAGCATTCAAGTGACGGGCATCGGACGATCAACGTTTACACAAAAAATGCTACGTAGGTTCGGAGGGATTATAGTACGGGACAGCATAAAACGAACGTCAAATATCGATACCAGTATCAATCGACGTCACTGCCCAAAAAGGACTGCCCGTCACGGTAATAACTTTTCCCCGTGGCCGTTGAGGTCAGGGATAATGGAACGGAGCGAGCCCTTCTGACATTCCTTCGCATGTTTGGGAACGATCCCTGCCCCGCGTTCATCGGCTGTCGAGACTTGATGACTTTTTTCGTCGAGAATCTGTCCGGATTTTGGGCGGCTTTGCGATCTGTTGTACCGGAATGAACAGGCGTGGGAAGTTTCGCGAAGCGGGCGGCCACCCTGTCGGCTCTTTCCAGGTCATCCCCCGACGGCAGGAAGTAGTGGCCGCGAAATCTCTCGAGAATCCCGTACTCGACGCCTCGTTTCAGTGCAGCTTTCACCTGATCATTTTTCAATTATTCAACCGTCGTAGGACCCGTTAAGGATGGACGCCGGTGAAATTTCGACGTTGTTTGTGAAATAACTAAAAAAGATGCGATCGAATACTCCTTCTAAAAAAATTTAACTTATGGTAGTATGTTTAATGTAAATATTTTTTCAAATACCCACGATTATGAACAAGAAATGTTATTTTGCGACCAAAAAATTGTTAGAATAATTTTATATAAAACTCTTGGGACTGAAAATGTAGCCACTAGCTCTAATTGATAGACAAGTTTTAAATATTGTGTCAAAATTTCAAGTCAATCGGATAAAAATTAACCGAGGAATCTACGCCACCGGTTTGAGAACGCGGTCGTTCGCTACTTATGTCTGCCATGCCGTCGTCTTGTTATTAATTTCAGTGAAAAAAAAATCTAAAATATTCTTGAAACTATAAATAACAAAGCCTTCAAACTCAAACTGCTTTAAGTGTTTTCATTTTATTTGAAAAGAAATCCTAAAATTAGGTATGATTTTAGACCATCCAAATTGTACCTCCACTCCTCACTCATGTACTTGTGATAGAAAATTTTCAGCGCATCGCTTCCAAAAATTCCTTGCGCATACACTTTCATCGCAGAAGATTGAGATTTTTTTCGGAACACATACTACCATAATCTAGATGTTGCTGGAGGGAATTTTTATTCACATCTTTTCCAGTAATTTCAAAAACGAAAAACTCGATATCATCAAAATTTCACCGGAGTCCCTCCCTCAGTTAATTTCATTCACCGGGCTTTTCGCCACTCGAGACAAGAAAAGCCGACGGTCTCACACGCCGAGTCGCATACTTTCAAATGCAATATTGACCCTCAAGGCGCTTGGGAAACATAATAATTTCTGTTACTTTTGAGCTCCCCTAGGCTGCGTGCCGATCGTTTCGATTCACGGCCCCAGAAGCGTCGATTTTAAGCCCGTGACCGATCGGTTCTACGATATTATAGGAAACGAAATTTATCGAGTGGATGAAAAGCGGTGAATGAAAAAAAAAAATCACCTTCGCGACACGAAAACTGAGCGAACAGGAATTCTTACTTGAGGTTTTATGCGACCCTGGGGTAAATCCGAGGCGAGTGTTATGTAGTCAACGATTTTACCAGAAGTCGTGCCTCTCGTCTCCCGGAGATTTTGAATCGCTGCGATGACGAGTGCCGCGATTTTGATCGGCCTCGTTGGCTTCGCTTTCTTTGGATTTGTCTTTTGCCTCGTCATTTTTCTTCCTGTCTAACCAGATCGATCAGGTTCCAGTGTCGATCGTCAGCCCCGCCCAAAGCGCGTCGTTAAATTTTACTTTCCTGGTCTATCAGAGGTGCGACCATTCAACCGAACACCGTAATTTATCATCCGTCATGGCTGGCTGTTTGCAGATGGTGACAGTTTCTTGTTCGCGTTGGCATGCCGTTGACTTTTTCTTCCCTGCCGCAAATCACTCGCGGCCAACTCGACGATGAACAATTTTTAAATTTCGGTCTATCGGGGAGAAAATTGAGACACGTTGGAGTAAATTCGACGTCCCTGCAGTGTGATCTTCTACGTAGGTATGTGAAACCCTGATCCCTGGTTTTACACGGAACGTTAGGAAATCTTCAACTTCAACCGATGTTCAATTCGTGCGATTTAACCCGCTCCCTGCACTGCATGCAGTAAAAGTTTCTTCCTAGATAAGTATCCGGCGAGTTTTACGTTGGATTACGTTGGACGGGACGGATAGTTTCCTATTTGACTATTCAACCGTGGAGTTTCTGCGATAAAGAAAAAAAAAAGAATGCACAAAAATAAGTAAATAAAAATAAAAAAATTGCTGCAAAGACAACGCTGCTCAGGATTATCGTCGAGTGAATCGATACGGAGTGTATTATAAACGATTCCCTTTACACTTCTCTGCAGTAATTCACTTCCTTCCTGATCTTAAGGAACGATACGACCGTCTAGTCTGTCTCTTTGAGACCCCAGACGGTCCGTCGCCGTTCGCCACCTACAAGTAGAAGGATATTGCATTCCTCTGATGGGATGCTGTAAGGACACAGTAGCCATGGCGACAGACCGTGACTGTATCGCCTGTAATTGCGCGATATTTTCATATCACTGGTGCACTGGCCTGAAATCATGTCATATGAATCTCGAGAGCCTTTGATCTACGTTCTATGTAAACGTCCTTCGAGACATATAAAATTAAACGCGGAATATCAGCTTATTTTGCAAGTATGAAACTTTTTCATCCAAAGATCACACTTTTTCACCACCAATATACAATATTGAAATAACAATAACGTCGAACATTCGATATTTCGCCACCCATTCATCGATTTTTCAAACTGGTAACAGAGCTCGTGCAAAACATTTTTCTCCACGCTGTAATGGATAAAGATATTATATTAGGGTGTCCCGAGAATAAAAATATTTTGATTCTTCATGCTTCTAACCCTCAAAACTTGAGGTTTGTTAGAAAAAAAAACATCCTTTCTAATTATAACAGCCAATTAACGTCTATGATGAACTTTTTCGAAGAAAGAATTTGAGACCATGGAGATTGTGTTTTAAATTACGAGGAACAAAATTGAATTCATTTTTTTTTTTTAACATTATTACTTTTATAACAAATTATGAGGTCCTGTTACCCCCCCCCCCCCCCCCCCCCCCCCACAAAATTCCGGAACAGACAAGAAATGTAAGGGTCAAGGCCTTATCGAGTTGACATGGAATGTCTCATATATTTTTACATTGATAATCACTCGATGCTGTCGGTACGAGTTTTCACGTTTTACCCAGCTTCGTAAACGGCATATTGTAGTTTCATAGCATTTAACGGCTACGTTATGTATAATGGCTCTTTTGTGCGGATTTCTATCGCAGTTCATTAGTTCCATAAATGTAGGTAGAGAATTTTATTTTTCAAGCGTGGAAAACACCTTCCATACCTCTAAATCCTGTTGTAAATTTTTCTCTCCGAATTGTGCTACACAATATTTGCACTGTAATTGGAAAATAAAATCCATGACATGCGGAAGGAAAATGGATATTCCACCGCTGACGCGGAAAGCCCCGTAAGTCTACCTCGAACCTTTTCTATATTAGATATTCAAACAGGAACACCTTCAACCTCTGCAGATACATGCGAGTTAATACGACTTGATTTTCAAAGGGTCCTGAATTTCTTTGCATGTCATTTTTGAAAAATTGAAAAAGGTTTCAAAGACTTAATTATTTTGCTTACATATTTTTCGCAAAATTACGTTAACGACAAAAATGATTTCTTCTGAAAAAATAATACCAGTATAATATGGGAGATTCTTTCTAAACTGGGCCGATCTTTCCAAAGTATTTCTAGAAATTTTCAAATATTTCTCATATCATAATGCTACCTAAGAAAATTTTTCATCGATTGTTTTAGATTTTTTGCACCAACCATTTCCTACGTTTTTCAAACACCGTGAGTTTATAAAAAAAATATGACAATGTTTAAGCCATTTTTGGCAAAAAAAATGGTACAAAAGTTAATCTCCTTTCGCAAATATTGATTTTGTCAAATAACAGCTTTGCATTCTTTCTAAATTTTGTTCAGTGAAATGTCACTTTTTTGTAGTGAAAAAAAGAAAATTTGCGATGCTCTCTAATTCTTTGGAGAAAAAGTTCTACATTTTCTGGACAGAAGTGAGAATTCACTAAAGAAAATTTAAAGAGGCTCTCTAATTTTTTGAATATTCCTTCTAAATATTTTGTGGTAAAATCTCACTCTCACCAAATCAAAAGAGTTATCTATCGTCTTCAAAATCATACCAGATTTTCCTTGAATCATTCAAAACTGTCGATAACATTTACGAACCCATCAGCTTTCCATGGTTCAGGAATAAAACAACAAAACGAATTCGTAATCTCTTGAACAAGTAATTAACCCTACAAATTGTACGAATACATACAAGTTATGATATCTTTTCATTGTCAATTACACGAGTTTGAGTAGGAAGCTGAATTACAAGTGAAGTTCAAAAGGCATTAGCCAGTATGGCTGATTGCGAACACACGGCAAGCTAGTTTCAGAAGCCGAGTGTATGACTTCCATAGTCGACTCACATACTCGCGGGTTTGTTAATATCATACGATGGAAATGAATCCAATTATTCAAGAACTTCCGCGTTTACGAACCTCAAAGTGATGCTTGCGCGCACGTTCGTATGTGACGCAGTAAGCCTCTGAGTTATGAGACGCGCTACGATCCCACTATAAATTTCAGATGCAAATAATCCAACTCGCTCATTTCGCTCTCTTCCGGTTGCGGGAAATGACGTTGCAGAAAACATTGCGAGCGATCCTTGACTACCTTTTTTCTCGCGATAACCGAAAAATACAGTTCTGGATAATAGTTTTGAAAATGAACGAGTTTGTTTCACTGTACCATAATTTCTTTTAACTATTCAGACAATTTGATGTTATCGAAGCAATAAACCGATGTTACATCTTCGTCATCTGAAACATGTACTTAAAACTAAAGGAATAGATTTAGTATGGCAATAACCAGAAAATATCGTACTAACCATAAGAATCACATTAAACAATTTATTTGTGCCACATTTTCATTCGATTTCAACAATATTTTAACTATTATTGCAAGGATTCAAATTTTTAACAGAATTTTCTACTAACTTTGACGAAATGAAATTGTTCTTAGTGCAATATTACGACTGAATTTATGCACAAGGTACGTGCACTTTTACTGCACCGTATCGCAGTCGCGACGATATGGGTGGCACCGCGAAAAACAAACCCTCAAAATATAGCGCAATAACAAGCTGCACTCAATCCACAGCTCACTCACGTCTCGCGAGTATCTTTTATCCATCCGCATTCTCTCGTAGTTCGCGTTAATAAATTCACACGAAGACCGCAAAAGGAAGTTTTCCTCTGCTAAAGCAATTTATTTTCTCACGCAAAATTGTTCCTCAGCTTTTAAATGCAATGTTTTTTGGGGCGTGATTGTAATTCCGAATTTAAAAAGTTCCCCAGGCGCTTAATTCCGAACTATTACTCGCGAAACTTGAAGTAAATTCGAAACTTTGATGTTTCGTCAAAGTTTCATTTCTTTACTTTAACTTTCGCCACTAAAGAATTTGGAATTTGGCGCTTTCGGAACTTTTCAAATTCGAAATTCCAACCCCGCCCTTGTTTTTTTTTTTTTTTTTTTTTTTTTATATCATACGGTTTTCTAATTTATTTTTCTATACGATTTAGAATCCTCATAAAACACACAACGCGAGCCTTGTTTATGCTGATGTGTCAGAAATGTGTTCTTTATTCAGCATAAATCCATCGAGATTTATTAAAACCATTAAAACCTCTATCGAAATTAGAATTTCAATTTATTCTCTCTAAATTATTTGGTTGGTGACTTGGTTCAAAGTTTGGCAAATAGAAAGATATCAAATCCTTAGTTTTCAATCAACGAAATTACCACACGTTCCACTTTCAATGATTCAATGACGGTGCCACCTCAAGCGCCGGTCGTAGTAAAATTTTTCCCTGTTGCTAGGGGCAGCGAAATGGTCAGCCTAGCATCCTTCCTCTTATTCCCTCTGGGGCTGTAAACCCCGAAACAGATTCTGTCGAGATACACGAGGGAATGGTGAAAGGAAATAGATTCAAATTTCTCCGTGAATGTACGTATATTGTGTATACATTGCGATTACCATTTCATGAAGAAGACCGAGCTTTCGAATATACATATAATACATTCGTTGAAAAACCACGTTATGCCGTTTTCAGTAAGCTCTAAACTTACAAAAGAATGAAGCTCTACGTATCCTCCGGAATAGCTGGTGACTAGAGGTTTAATCGTGCGTGGAGAAGAGAAGTAAAATCGGTGCACCAGCTTCCAATAACGGGAGTATACGTATAACACACATACTTCTTTTGACATTCATTTTCACCCGGTTCGCTTAAAGCACGACTAACAATAAGTGCTTCAGCGAGCAGAAAATTTAGCAGGTCTCTTTGCAAAATTCTCCATATTCGAATGGACCCGTAATTCCGTAACGTTCTGCCGTCCAACGAAAAAAAAAAAAAAATTGCCCGACTCTCGGATCAGAGCTTTAGGTACTTTCTTCGACCGTCTAGCTTCTGAATTTCGGCTGGCGCGAAAGGAGAAAAAAACGAAGACGGAGAAAAGTGAAAAAAACCTCAACGTTTTTCGTCGTTCCTCTTCGTTGCACTTTGGATCCATGGGCACCGTGGGGTTCCACCCTCTGCATATATACGGGATAACCCCGCAGTCGAATTGCGTGACACCTATTGCCAATTCTTTCCCATTGTCACGTTTTACGCACGTCTTTTGAATGGAATTTCACGCCGATCAGCCTTTAGATCTTTCTCGGCAATGTTATTAGGAACTTTAATATCCACACTGCTTGATGTGGATTCTGAACATTCAGAGAATTTAGTCTATAAACAAACCTCAATACGATTTTTGACAAAAATAGGAACATTGAAATCATCGCGCATTATGATTCCAAGAAACGATTCTATTCCCCGAAGGCCGTAAATTCGAGCATTTCAAAATTCTTGAAGACAAGTTCTTATCGGTTTATGTAGGTGTTGCTTTCCATTAATACTTGACGAGTCGTTATATTAAAATCTGTATATCTGATTATAATTGAAACAATCACTTCAATGTTCATTTTACTGATTTCCAAAATTTTTCGAAGAATGTAACTTTAAACCTATTTATTACGGGTTTCATGCGTGTTGAAAATTTTTAGAGGATTCAGCTAATTTCCAAAGATTTCACAGGATTCTAAATGATTTTGAAAGATTTTATAGTGCTTCAGGGATTTTATCTAATTTCAAAGAAACCACAGATCTCAGATAATCTTACGAGGTTTCAGAACATTTCACCCGTTATCTATAATACGGATCCCACAATATATCGTATTTCATAAAGTTCGGATGATTAATTTACTAGAGATTTCACTTGTTTCTGAAAGATCTGACGGAATCCCACGTAATATTTAAAAACTTGACGAATATTCAAGGTATTCAAAAGATTTGAAATAATTTCACGAGGTTTATAACATATAAGCGTATAGCTGAAGAGTAGTAAATTGGTCACTTTAAGCCCTGTTCGTCACCTGCTCAACAATCCGTTTAAATTATACAAGTATAAGCAGCAGCAAAGCTAAGTCCGCTGTTGTTGTCGAAATCGAGGGTAGACAGTGAGGTGAAGGGTGCAGGAAGAAACATGCATTGCGACGGACGGAATGAAATCCGGGGTAGTCGACCCGAGGATAAAGATGCCTTATAAAGTCGGAAAGTACATAGCAAGACCCGCGGGGATCGTAAACCCGGGATAGGGACCCGGGCTTATCTACAGCTCGAATTGATAACGTCAAATTCGATCCCATAATGTATGTGCAAACGGAGACAAGCCGAGCTTAGCCGCCCTGGGTCGAAGCCGTGAAAGGGCTAGCCTAAGCCCATTAATGGCGCAACCCGTGGCAGAACTTCCTATTGCGAATGGAGAAAGCGTGGCTTGCATCTTCCAGCACGTATCGGTTACTGCGTTAGGATGTTTGGCTTGGGGGTCGAATAGAACGTTAAAAGTTGTCTCGTGGCTTAACTTTCGGGGCGCCCAAATTTAAACGGATATGAACAAGGTGTAAATTGAACTTGATTAGAAGGACCAGCCGGGATAACGCGGATTAAACCGAACGTAATAACGGACAAGAGCGCTTCACTTGCAGTTATAATCTCGTATATCATCCAGGGTTACGGTGGTTGCGACTATTCGCTCCGAACCCATTAATCACAGCCATATTGCACCCGAGACTTGCCCGTGTATAGTTGGATGTATCGTACATACACAGGCCTCCGATTCCATGCTATATGTATACCCATTTGTACGATAGAACCGTGTCGCAATCAATATTCGCGGAATCAAACCAGTGCCAAGTAGGTAAGTTTATGACACAATTAGAAAATGCGGGTCAAGAATCATTCATCCGACCATACTCGTCGCCGCATCTTTTCCTTACGTGAACTGTAACTATACAACGTGCGTCATAGCTGGAAAAGTGAGGAATATGAAAAAGCACCATCTTTTTATCGTCCATAAGATTTTGACGGTAAGGTATGCCTTGTAACGTTGGAAACTGCGATGCGTCTACTATGATGTTGCATCGGAATGCCAACAATTTCCACAACCTTTCCTGACGACGTAGATGTTTCGGGCTGCATTCTGAGCAGCATGCCTCGTCTTACTTCGTAACGTCACCCGGAACTCTTTGCGCAGCGACAAACTAGGGTTCTGTAAAAGTCCTTATCGTTAAAGTCATTCTTTGTTGGACCATCTGCGATTACATAAAAGTGCGACTATAAGATGAATTTTCTTTGAGTACCGTACAATAAACTTGAAATATATTGTAAAACTCGTTCGTCTAGTGTGATTTTACACTTGTAAAAAAAACTTGAGGTCATGTAACATCATTACAATTACGATTATTACTTCATCTTGTGCAAAGTTTTGCAGATATGCTCGGTATAGTGTTTTGATTTGATGTCGCAGACTTGATGGATAGTGATCGAAGTTGGCGAGCATCGTTTGACGAGTCGTAAACTAAAGTTAACAAATCATCACGACGACAAGTCTGAGAAAACTTTGTTCCAGGTAACGTTAAGTAGTCGTGACTACACTGAAAATTATAGGATGCCGAAGAGTTGGTGAAAGATGCGGTACTCGTGATGAATGAGACGACAAGGACGCAGAGGAAATTCTGCGAAGAAGCTTATTCATTCTTTTGTTTTCACGTACATGTCGATGAAAGACCGAACCACCCCGCAGAAAAGCGGAGAGCAACGTTGATGAGCTCAACTCCAGAGGGTTGGCCACGTTTACTCTTCGCGATTGAGCTCGCGAGCTCCTTTACCCAAGTTGAGATTCTCCTATTCGTTTAGACCTAATGGCTCTCGTCAACGATGATAAAATCTCAAGACACTCCAATGTTACGCCCCGATACACACAGGAGAGAATCAGACCTCATCTTCTTGCCGTTCCTTTACTCTTTCGGTCGACCTTTTCCCCGTAGGTCGGCACCATTAACCCCGAGAGAGTGTACATGTATATACATGTACTTGAAACGACTGAGTATCAGTAAGTACTTACCCTCGTTCCTTCTGTATCAATTCTGTCCAATTTGCAATTATATTTATCGGCTTTCTCTCGAAATTCAAGATACACCTACATAAATAATAAGCCAAGTAGCGCGCTTGTCGAGACGAAGACCATCGTTTGAATAATTAAATACAGATGAAAGATTTCGACTTACAAGGAAAGTAACGCAGGTTGATCTGTCCGATTGGATTTCTTTTTTAACATGTTATAGTAGACTGAAAACTAAGCGACACGTATCTTGTTTATACGCTATTAAACATTTTAAGGGGGTACCTGAACTATTCGCCTGAAAACTGATAATGACAGTCAATACTTTAAAACAAGAAAAAAAAAAATACAGTTAATGCATGACCTGATCACCAAAATCAAGTAATCATCGGAATTTTAATGTTCAGTTTGACTATTTTTGGACAATGGAAAAACCGACTTACAGTAAAATTGCAAACTGTTGGCTATAAATTGAAAACCTAGCGAACACTAGTGAACGTCTCTATATTCGATTAATTTGCTTGATGTTTTTCCGGCAAGAAATCAAATACGAGTCGACCGCATGTTATAATTACTTGGAAACCGTTTCAGGCCTCCGATCAAATCAGAGTTAGAGGGTTGCAAGCAGAAAATTCGACAGTAGCGACACTGGTTTATCAGTGATAATAACTATACAAGTATACACATCATCGATTCACATCTTCAACTGTTCCTCATTTCTATGATTCGGTTTTTGGTCGAGTCAGGATTTTGGAACCTCTATTCCCAGTCACTTAGCTTCTTTAGCAATTGATCAACGCACTCGGCGGTGATTCGACTTCAATAAACGCGTTTGATTCTGTAACTACCGCGCGATTATCTCTCGGCGAATATCCCAAGATCGAGTAAGGCGAATACTACGAAGGTGGCAATGCGCGTCAGACCTTTGCAGAGATAAACCGAGTTATCGAAACTATTTTTGTACGGTTGAACGTCTCCCTGGTTCTCGCGTTACCGTATCCACCTGCTTTCGGATTCCAAGAATGGATTCGCTGTTTCTGAGTACGGAGAAGCGGGCACGCTGCCAGGCCAAGCCGGGGCGTGAAAACTTCGTTCCATCACAAAGTCCTTCGGCCCCATCCCTTAACCGTCCATTCGGCTTGAACGTGAGCCAGAACAGCAGCGCTCCGTTGCACCGGTAGAACGTCACCAAACGCGACCGGCTTATCCACCCCTTCAATCGCACACCGTGGAGGGCAAACACTGCGGACCGGAGTCTTTCCGATGTAGAATAAGCTCACCGGGAATACATTTGCAAGTGTATACAAGCCGGGAGCCTCTGACCAAACACTCCGGTACGTGCATGCATCTGCGGAGGCGTAGAAGACCGGGGCTGCAGGTCGCCTGTGTTTTAGTAGACACTGTGTATCGGGGCTTCGACGCCCCTCGGCCATCAGACATTATCGTTAAATTCAAAAACCGCGAATTGTTATCTGCAACGGCACAGCTGGTTCGACGGTTAAATTTCCTGATCAAGCGTAGATTCTGGCCGATACTCGTAGCCATTTGGAGTGCGAAGATTATACTTTGCGTGATGTATGGAAATTATCAGGCAGTGATTGGTATTTTGAAAGAGAAAAAAAAACGAAAAACAAAATTGTCAATTTCGTTCTGCTTTCACCAATAAATTCCATCGGCCGATCTGCTGCGTATTGCGTCGACAGAGAATTACCACGAAGTTAAACTTACGCGTGTGCTTAAAGCGGCAAATGTTTTTTTTTTGCATCGAAAGCTTATGTCACGCGAATTGTCCGTCCGATGCGAAAGTTTTAACTCTTTGGTACTTTAAACGTTACGAGAAATTCAATTTGCAGCTCTTAATTTGTATTACTCCACCCCGACCAGGATACGCAGTTATTCATCCAGACTAAGCCACCGAGCATTTCCCAGTCAGGCTCGAGGAAACCCTTTTTCCGGTTTGAACTCGGCAAGTACCGGCACGTATTCAGCGGTTTCTCGTTTCAAACGATTACGAACAACTCATGATAACACGAGAGTCATACAATTGTTTCCAAAGTTCAATAAGAACAGACGGTATGTTAATTTAATTCCAACTTATTTGCTCATCTCATGAAAACTCGTATAAACAATTGCTCAATATTTGAATTAATTTCGAGTAACGCGGGAAAAAAATAGTGGCACTGAATGTTACATCGAAGAAAAAGAAATGGATGGCGCAAAAAATTGCATCGAAATGAAGAAAGATCCGTACACCGACTGTTACTTGTCTAAAAGTTTTTTGCTTTCTCTCTCTCTCTCTCTCTCTCTGTCTTTCCAGAGAACGGTAAACGAAAAAGTTGGACACTCGCACACATGCGAGCACCATCTGGGAGCAATATGCTTTTATGATAGTGAGAAAATACTGTAGTCCGTGGTACTCGGCGCAAAGTAGAAAAGGACGAGGCAGCCGAAAGTGTGGAGAAGTGCTAAATAAGGCCCGGCAAAGTTTTATTGAATTTTAGTGAGTTATGGCCCGGTAAACAATCACTACCGTACAGATCTCGGGGGGAAACTGAAGGGGGGCAGCTCGATATCCTTTAAATCGAACGAAGAAACGGGCGCACCTGAATTCGCCGTGCGTAGAATCAATCGGACCTTACAAAGTTGGACTAATTATAAGACAAATTTTGAATACGTAATTAATTCTCCGATGACGGCTCGCCTCGTTTGACCATCCTCGACTACAATTCCAAGCGAATCAGCCCATTATCAGTTCTCCGTACGCTGCTTGATGCAATCAATACTTTGGTATAATTTGTACAAATATCTGCAGAGGACTGGTATTTAAGCGTTGATCATTTGGGTCAAAGCGAGGATGTCTGCCAAAGATTTATACCCTGTAAATTAGAACCTCTTGGGTTGTCCCTCGGGCTGTTTATAATGCGGTGCAGCAGGTACAGTTGGGACCTAGTATACATCAAAGCCCTACTTTTCGTGTAAACAACCTCATGTACAGTCGAGTAGTTCCGCAACGATGCGCCGGATATCCTAGGTTCGCAAATTTTCGAGTGACTACGAGTAGGTAGGTAAATTCGCATGAATTTTCGCCAATCGCAAGTTGATCAGCTTACCGTTCGTCCTTCAAGTCCGGAAATGCGAGGACTTTAAACGGCTCATTCGAAGCGGATATCCTCCAGTCACGAATTTATTCGAGTAGGTACCTGATCCTTGGCGAGTGAGTATACTGCAGCACTTCAATTCAGCCCCTTGTTTCTGCACTGTACATGTATAATGGAACGTGCAGAAGGCCTCAAGACAAACATAGAGAGAGAGAGAGAGAGAGAGAGAGAGAGAGAGAGAGAGAGAGAGACAGAGATTGTGTTGTTCGTTTCATTCAAAGTAGTTGATGTGATAAGTTCATCGGTTCGCATTTGTGTCCGCGGCTTGAACTACTTGTGTCTACAAACTTCGCCGGCGTCTGTATACGCGGTACGAAGATAGTTAAGGGTGTTTGTTTAGGGTGGACGTTGACGAACGGATGGGCTTAATTAATCTAGGCGCGGGCCTCGACTTCGCCGTGTAATGCTCGCCAATCTGCAGAAGCGACCATTTTGGAAATTGACTGTATCGGAAACTCGAGGACAATCCAAGCTGGCCCTCGAAGGTTCGCCGACCGGCGTTGGATCCGTGATTAGGATTATTTGCGGTTGACTAGCGAGGACCGTGTCCAACGCCTCCGAAAATCGATGGGCCCTTCGCTGACCGAGAGAGGACAAAGTGAACTGAAATTGTCGCGGACCTCCCTCAGGGATAATACTCTAGCGGTCGCCGCATCGATTTCGCCAAGGTCAATTCAAAATCGAGATTGACACAACCTACTACAGATTCGCCGGTCATTAACGGCATTCCTCCGTGGATGGTAATTAGCAGATGTTACCCGGGAAGGGGTTTAATTACGCAATCAACCATTAGCGGCTTACTTCGCTCGAGTCAGTCAGGTTCACTGATGGTAATTGGTATCGAGCACCATTGATTCAATCCCCTCGCACGCATACAAGCCTTATAATTGCTGTTCTGTTACTTTGTTTTTCCGTTCGTTTGTTTGTTTTCTCTCTCTCTCTCTCTCTCTCTCTCTTTTTAATAATAAATTTCACTGTCACCCTATTTTTTCACTGGTATAAAGTAAACGCAATAATATTTTTTTTCAATTTTCATTGCTTTTTTTAGGTATCGGATATCGAGGTCACGACTCAATTAAGCTCACAGCGGACGTAATTTGCGTCGATAAACAGTCGCAAAACTTTTTTTTTTTTTTTCTTTTTCATTTACTTTATAACTCTCGACAGACTGTCGATATTCATTTGATAAGCCTGCAAACAAAATTCATCATAACTTCTCAATATTCTTTCTTCATTTAGCTTATTATTCTATGCGCTTTATTGAAGAAATGATTGTAACTTTGTTTCAATGAAATGTGAACTGGAACTCTTTTCTATCGAGCCTAGGTATCTGTCGAAAAAATTCCATGTCCTATTACCGTGAATTTTACAGTTCGATGAAGTAGCATAGGATCTAAGTTATACCATTGATATGAAATAACGCTGGAGTGGCGTGAATAAAACGATGTCATTTGAAATTGCGTCGTGGAGAGAGAGAGAGAGAGAGTCGAAGCTGATATGCATGTAGGTCAGGGGCTGATCGTCGAATATCTCTACGGTAAAAGGACTCGGTCTTGGGTTCCCGCGACAAACGGGAGTCGAAACGGATGAAAAGAGTTGAAAAATGAGGGTGAGCATTTCCCGGTCCGTTGATAAGCTCTTAAATACGAAAGAGGCGTCAAACTCCGTCAACCCTACCGTGAACGACCCTTATTTCTCCACAGCTTTGAATCCACACGTTTGGTAGCCCGACGCACAGCATGTCATTATGCCTTTCACACGCACACTCGCACAAAAAGATAAACGCACATGTGCTAATGGTCTCTCTGTTAGCGTTCGCGCTGCACAACAAAAGTTGATGAGGGTGAATACATTTGCGAGATAAGACTTTCCTCAGATGCACTATTTGCCGAAGGTTCAGTTGTACTTTTTATCGCCATGATGATTCGAAACTCGTAAGGCGTAATCGCGAAGCGGATCGCTCGTTGTGTTAACCATCGCAAAAATATCACGAATGTGCCAAGTTCTTGGCCGTGGTTGAGAAACAATAAAACCGTTTTGCCATCGGTCCCATTTGAAAACGTCTCATTGGCGGTCTCAGCCAGCCGAGGGGTTAACTTTAGCGGAATTCAACAGGGGCTCGAATATGGGTCCCTTTACGACCATGACGAGAAAGATATCCACAACGCCCAGCAGAATCCACAACTGTCGATTGCTTTCGCGTTTACATATGGCTCGTTCGCACGTTCCGCGTTGTTGCCCATCACTCCCGTGACATGCATTGTTATGCTTCATAGATATTTACGAGGCACTTTCACCTGGCCGGAAACTACATTTTGCCCATATTTCGAGAGAATCTTGTCCTGCAACGAATACATGGAAACTGTACTGCAGCAAATTTCGTCCTGAAGGGTAGTCCGATATTCCACTTCCGACACCGAATGTCGCGTCGCGGCCTTTTATTATTATCGAAAAATGAACGGCAGAATGCTAGACACTGGTAATGTAGCATTGATAAAATTGGACATTGTCTCTTGGTTCATTTCGAATTTAGTCAGATACTATCAAAGTGGAAATTAATTCGTAAATTTGATACATCTATTTTTGGAACGCTAGCTTTATTCTTCAATAATGGTAATTTCTCCCTGTTGATTTTCCTTTTTTCGGAATTACAAGACAAACGAAAAAATTCAAGAACAGGAAACAGTTTCACGAAAGAAGCCTGGAAGAACTGAAAAACTGATTTCTGTTTCAGCTAATATTACTATTTATATAATATTAATATTTTAGATGTATGGTGGTAAAAATTTACGTACATGAAACAGAGACTTAAACGATTCTGTTATTTTCTCATAACTTTCCGACAGAGTATGATACGAGGAGATTTCAATTTTCTGGTGATTATTATGTCAATACACGGAAATCATACAGCAGAGGCGGATACAAGAATTCAAAAAATACGTCACCTTGGTGCTTGCCTAATTTTCGTGATCATTGATGCCGAAAGTGAAGGAATGAATTGGAAATGTTAAAAACCCTCTACATTTTGGGAGGGGAGGGTAAAATCTTCAACGAATTGTTAAACCTCCGCGTATGGTCCAAACTACGGAAGAATTTTACTACAGAAGACCGATTGATTCACTAGGATTAAAAAATATAGAGAACTCAATGCGGCAGAATTTTTCATATTCTTGAAGTCTTTCCCATCGCAGATTTGACCAAGCTTTATCGATGAGTTTCACCCCTGAAACATCCCGATCGATAAACTTGAATGTCGCCATAAACAATGTAACCTATTATTTTTTTTTCTCAATGATCGCAGCGTAATAAGAAGGTCATAAAACGTGAATTAAGAGAACTTGAGGTTTGAAAAAAAATACAGACTGCAATTTTCTGAAGGATCCTATTATTATCAAGTTTTCGAAATATAATCAACGGTCCTATTCTGCAAGCGAAATCGAGAAAATATTCGAAGCCGAGGCATTGCGTTTATATGCTCTTCGGTATTTCAATCGTGCTCGTAAAGTATAATATTTCAATGAGTGCGCATGATGTCACTTCCATCGAAAATAAAAGTCAGAGGCAAATTGTGCTTTGATGTATGTATAACGGACGTTAAACGCCCTGCGATTATAATTGAAATTCTACCGTTACCTTGCGTCAATAAAATTATTACAGACTGTCATTAAATATGAATAATTCAGAATATGATTTATATTAATACCTTCGCTCAAAAACAGGCAACAAACATTACGAAGGTAATTAATTTACAATTGGATGAATAGCTGCGAAATTCAATCAATTGCAGCACCGAGTGTGTATTTATCAAATGCTCCGGTACCTAATGTGTAAAGTGAGAAATAGTTTCGTGAAATTACTCGCTCTCTGTGATAACGAAGGTGAGAAAACCACTGGAAAAGTGAGGAATTGCCTGTACGCTACATTTAATATTAAACATTTATGCATGAATTTTATCCTTTTTACCTCATTCTCTCTTTATCGCTTTTTAGAGTTTACTGTAACTAATTTATATTTCACACAAAAATATTCCCCTCAAAATTCCCTCGCTTAAAGTTCGGCAAAGAGACCGATATAGGTGGCTGAACCCGATCAATGTGCTTATTTAAATTATTTTCTACATCCAATATTCTCACAAATTTTTCTCACACGTGAAATTTCTTCGGTAGACTGAACGGCGAGTAATTCATCAGTGAGGTTGGTGTTCGCAAAAACTACGACAGCCAGTCTCGGCTATCAATCTTATTCAAAGTATGTCTGCCACGAAATTGAACTCCTCGTTAATACCAGTCATGAATATTTTTCCTATTGTATTTAATATTTAGAAGGTGAAATTTTAGAATTTAACGGCAATTACTAGACCGATGGTAATTGTTGGAAAAAACTACGACTCAAACGAATTTTTTTTGCGTATATCGTAGACGTACCGTAGTTAATGTTCCATCGTAACTACATGCATAATATGAATATAGAAAACCTAAAATTCCACACATTTTGGAGAGATGATAATCGCTTGATAACTTTGTAACCACTACACAAGGTTTTTAGGCACCAACCCTGAAACGCTGTATCGATAACCCTTTGAGGATGTGTTTTTTTGTTTTCACCCGTTGCAAGCTTACCGGACGAAAAATCACAGAATGTCACTCGTAAAGAACGAGGTTACGACCTGACGGATATAAGTAGAAGCTTCCTCGTTCCCCAACGTGTTCTCGATTGCTTTTAGAGTTCAGTGACTCTTGTTAACGACCGTGGGACTCGACGGATTGCCTCTAATTGTGGCAAATCTGATCGAAAAGCCTCAGAAATCGAACGTACCGAACTCACAGCTGGGTCACGTCGACAATTAGGATCACCACCTACATGAGAACAAGGGTGTACGTGGGAATGATAGGTACTTCGATTCGATGCAAATTGAATCCTCTGTAAAAGCCGGAAGAGTACCGCCCCCCGGAAATGAAGCCAGAATTCAACATTGCCGGTGATTTTTTTTCAGAACAAATGTTTCAGAAACGGGGATTGATTATTCCACGAGTTTGAACCAGTCAACGTCCCGACTCCCTTTCGATTGCCGTTACACTCAACGTTCACCTCCACAAAGCAATTCGCCAAATGAATCCGAGACGTAGCTGATAATAATAGCAACAAACACCGGAGTTACTTGTCTTTCGCGAATCACTTGATATCAAAGGTTTCAAACAGTCTCAAGATCGACGAGTATCTCATATTCCCATAAATAATTCGAACGTCGGGACAAAGGACAGATTTCAAACAGCCTCTGACGAACGTATAATCTTTTGTTTGTCTAAAAACGCTTTTGGGAGAAATGTGCAATCTTATTTTGCGCAAGTGTCAGTCTGTAGTCGGATATTGAAAAGGAGATCATTCACGCCTCTCGACTCCCGTCAAAAGTCAATGGGCTCCTCAAAGTCTTGACAGTAGTGAAGATAATCACAGAATGCAATCAACTGATTGACCTGAAAGAGAACATGAGGAATGTGATTTATTGAAGGCAGAATATGACACAGAATTCGTTGAATCAAAAAGAAATTCAACGAACTGGTATGAAAATTTGTGTCGTTAAGGTAACTGGGAATAATCACGAAGTATTTTAAAACTGAACACTTTACCCTATATATATATATATATACATGTATCTTATCGTAGTACCATTACCATCGGATTCTCATCAGTATCGAGTTCGATTCTTCGCCACCTGCGTTTATTTGGGTTCTACCTATCATATATTTACAGATTGGTTCGGAAACCATTTCCTGTCATTCTCGGGCTTCTCTGTGTTAGAATACTCCATCGACCGAAAGTGTGTCAAATCTACTTGAACATCAAGAGAACGAATTCAATTCATTGATATTTATTTCGAATGTTTACAGTACGATTTCTGCAACATAATGTGATTTACATTTGCTTCAAGTTTACCAATTATTTTCCAATGTTACCCCTGATCTACGATTTCATTATACATTCGATAGAATCTCAGGAAATCTCATCAAATCCCTAAACATCATCAAGAACGTTGGTAAACCTTTTGAAGTCGATAAAAGTCATTCATCCAACTGGATCAACGAAAGCTCATGATAAGACAGAATTCAATCGAAGCCATTCGCAGATTCCAATGATTTCAGTCCATTTGAGTTCCTTAAGCACTAAGTCTTGAAACAAAGCTTCAAAAATCCTTGGATTCTGCATTCACTGTTCCTTTTTCGGGAGCGTTTCGGTTCCAGTGTAAAAACTCATCGTGCTTTCTTCCGATCAAATGAGAAACGACCTGGGTAAGGGTGATTGTTCGCTGTTCTCTGTCACATTGTACTCCCTGGGTATTGAGGGTCTTGCGTGGCTTGGCGTGGCCCAGAACGATCTTGTAACACGCCACGCCCGAGCCTCTGAAGAATTCAACAAGCCAAATACACTTTTCCGCCTCGGCTCGTTCCTTTTACTCCGGCATTTTCAAGTTATGGCTCGAGGGCATGCATGCTTTGGATCATAACGCGGCCATTCACTATCAGGGGGCGGTAAAATGAAGTTTTTAATGCTCGCTGATGGGAGATTGCGCGTTAATCTCACGACAAATGACCACTTAATTCCATGCCATTCATAACCCCGTTATCGCGATAGCTCGTGCACCTAATATCTACCTGCTGCTCAATGGTGCGTTCTACCCGGCGTCCAGGAGTTACGGACCACGAGCAAGACCTAACCATTGATCGCACCGAGTTCCAAGTTCGTCTTTCATTTCCGTAGACATATTCATTACAGCGCATTGCGTATCCATTTATATATATATAAATATAGCGGCAGATTGCGGAGATCGTTTCATCTTATATGGATATAATACCTTCGAATGTGTAAAGATGATAAAACGGGGGAGACTGATGTATAAGGGAAGAATGCTGGAAACAAATGAAAGGGGACTGACAAAATTGTAAGCGATAATCTTGCGATCCAATCGATCCGATCAGAATATACTTCCCCAGCTTTTGCAAAGCTCAAGGCTTCTGCAATTATCATCGAATTTACTTGTTTTTCGGCGCGCTTTTTAGCCACGGCGAAACGGCAAGTTTTTTTTTTTTTTATATAAAGTAATAGTACATGGTAATAGTTTCATACTTTTAGAATGCACCGCTTCTTATGTAGACTGCACGATTCGTTGGAGGAATATATGTACAAAGTTTCAAAGTGGTATATCTTCTTTGAACAACTGTGGTGTGTTTCGGAGTAACTTTTTTTACGACGCAATTTTATTTCTACAACAATGATAATAATAAGAATATAGCTGTTTTATCGCCCATTTAGGGTAAGCACAAAGCTCAGCCGCAGCTGTTTCGTAGGCTGACCAAAACAGGAAAACCTACACGCATAAAAAATAAAGTAGATAAGAATATGACAAGACCGAGCTTCGAACAACCGCGAGGCCCGGTTATTTACAAAGCTGACGAATATCTGAGAAAGAGTGTCAAATGCAAAAAAATAAAGAACAGAAAACAAATCGTGGGAAGAGAAAACAAACCAACGAATTACTGAGAAAAATCGATCAAGTTTCCCGCGAGAAGTGTAAAAGAGTGGGAGAAATGAGAGGGGAAATAAATTTTTGTAAAGTCATTGTCAACAAGAGTTTCCGAGAACAAGACCCCCAACCTCACGTTTGCCCTTTCCCTCCGAGTAGACGGCTGGAAAAGTGGGTGATTCTTGGGAATTTAAATCTCGACAACCAAATAATCAATTCGATCGGAGTTCGTTTTATTCAAAATTTTATTGACCGAGCTATAATGACATATTATTTTACGCTAGAATCAATTGATATTTTATACCTCATATTTTCCTCACTTCTTTGTTCCTTTTTCGTTTTTTATTCATACAAAATGGCGACCATTTGAATTTGAAACTCGATTTATCTTCCGAATTTTATGACTTTTTCAATTTAATTAACGAAAAGATGTGACAGTAAAAAATTGGAATCGTGGTAAAGAGGAAAAAGCATCTAAGAGTACATCGTTCCAAATTCAAATAGATCGGTTTAACCATTCTTAAAGTATCATCGGCATCGCAAAACATCTCACCGAGCGAATTGGTCGACATTAAATTCAGTGACAAGTCTCTCTGTTGATTAATTGGGATGAAAATGAAGTTAGGGGCCATACTTAAATTACGTAACAAACGTAAGGGAGGGGGGGGGGTCAGACTCGATTGTTACACTTTGTTACGATACGGGGGAGGGGGTCTTTTGATGCTTGTACGTAATTTTTTGAATTGAATGTAAATTTTTTTGATAATTAATAAAAAAATTCAAACTGAATTCCCGCGCCAGATTCTGTTATAGCCAAACCTTTAACATTTTGAAACTAGCGCGCTGCGGTAGCTCTTGGCATTAGATCACTCAACTTACAGTAATTAAAACACTTAATAATTAATTAATAATTAATAAATAAAAGAATAATGAAAAATACAAATGATTTTAATAAAATTTTATGCTATTTCGTTATTTGATTCCGAAAAATTACGTACAATTTGGGACGGGGGGGGGGGGTTGACATTTTGTTATGATCTGATACACAGGGGGGGTAGGGGTTGAAAAGTTCTTCAAATTCCGTTACGTAATTTAAGTACGGCCCCTTATATAATATCGAGCTTAGCCGATTGATAAAAAGATAGAAGTGAAATTACAAACTATGACATGCTATGTATCTCGGATTTCGGCTGTTGTTGCTCTTCGTGTTTCGAAGATGTTTCAAGGACTTTTACCACGATTCGATGATGTGATTTGGCACGAGATATGATAAGAGACGAGCTCGGCGAAGCCTTGCCGGACGAGTGGAAAGAGAAACACTCGGTACGGCAATAAGAACGTATAATGGATTATACCTGAGACGTATCGATCTATGCGTGGAATAGTCTATCCTGTACAATATCATAACGTGGTTGTACTTGCCAAGGTTCCAAGCCTGAGTTACATCGCCCGTTTCTTTTTAATTAGTTTCTCGTTTTGTTCTTTCTGTATTTATACAATTATAATTTTACAATGTCTTTCTAGCGACATTATTAAGCGATCTATTTCGCAATTTGACTAATTCACAGTCTGCAACAATATTATACCGATGTACGAATCACACCAAAATAAGATACTTTATGCATTAAGTCGCATTCCTTTGATTATTCCGCCTTTGAGACATCTTTGCTTCAATGCAATTCAATCTTATTCTACGAATTGTGTTAGCTGAACCTTTGCTACAAAATATAACATACCGCAAAATCCGGATCACACCTTACACGTTCAAACAAATTTGAGGCTCAACGTCTCGATACTTGGAAAATTTCGGAATCCACCCCTTCCGGGTCCTGCCTGACTCGGGGGTCCTTCGAGCAAACATTTCGGTACCCAAGTCGATAAAATTGGCTATATCAGTGTTGAACAGTTACCATCGCCCATCACCTCCACCCGCCTTAGTTATCCTCTTGCTATCCCGGCAACCTCTCGTTTGTCTTGTCAAACCCCTCGTCATCCGCCCTCTACCAAGCTTCCATGTCCTCTTCTTGCCGCTGTTTGGATACGGTAAAAGCCTTGGAGCAAGATTTTAATAACAGCACAGACGATGGCAATCCCGATGAGACGTATTGATGAGGTATCAGAACGAACAGATGTCCCTGAACAGCTATTGTTTCCAGTTTTCTCTAGTTTTCTGAGTTAATGAGTCGGATGCCGTTGCGTATACGAACAGGTGACAAACTATCTCGAACGCATTTCACGGTAGAACTTGTAAACGCTATTAGCTGATTCGTTTAATTGGATGATTTTAAACGAGTTACTTTCCAGGTGTATAAAACGCCACTCACCCTTGTTTCAAACTTCCTTGATTGGAATTTATGATTGATTTCAAGCTGCGCCGCAGTTCAGAGACGCCTCAATTCACGCTGTCAGACAAGAAGAGACTGACGCTGAGGATGAAACGAGAAGCAAAACTTACATACCTATCCCAAAATAACTTTACTTCTATTCTGATTTTATCATAATTTTAACAAGTGTCCTACAGAGCTGAAACCGTCTCGAGTTGTTGATTACTCAGAATTTTTATGTTTTGGTAAAAAATTAATACTGTCATGTTAATTACTGTTACTGCAACAAATGTACCGTTAGAAGCAGGCAATACCGGTTGTCGTATTTCATTATGCACGCACATAATTGCATGCGCATAATTGGACGGCATTTTATTTCAGCCGCTAATCTCGGTGTGATACAAGCTTGCATTATGAAGGGGTGAAACAGAGGAAACGGCTGGGTCAAGCAATGATGTCACTTGCGGGGTCACCGGGTGCATTTTCAAGCGCACATTCCCCTCGGGCCATGAAGACAAGAGATACTTCGCGTCACTTGGTCGGTCTTAAACCACGACTACTCTCGCCACCACTAAGCACCTTTAATTATAACCCAGAGTAGTCCCTATTAGCCCCGACAAGAAGAGATAAAATTAAACTCGGACTCAAGTTGCTTCAGTGCTTGGACAATAATTATAATGTTTAATTTGCAGAGTTCAAGTTATATCGCGAGATTTCCATTTAATATTGTGAACTATTTACTACCTGTACCAACACTTAATTCTGTTGCAAGCGTAGAAAAGAATGAGTCCGTTTCATCCTGATGCAGAAGCTAAATAAAATACGTCAGCAGAAAATGTCCGTGTCATGAGAACGTGAAAAAAGCATACTGCTACAAACGTACTGGTCCAGTCATATTTAACACCTACAAGGTGGAATAGAATTCAGTTTAGATAAAATATACCTGTCATGTACGAGCTGCAACGCTTTTGAAGAAGTTTTAAAAGATTGGAAAGCACATGACCGGTTAACGTCGCTCAACCCACCGTGCGAAAAATTGGTGTTTTTCTTTTTCATGCAAAGCCGTACATGCGACTGACCTCAGTTCGAACAGACTCAGCAAGAATACGTTTAAAATGTGGAAAGATCTCTTGGTGGAAAATTATTTCAGGTTGGTGTAACGCTCGAGTGAGAAAGCGGTTTTAATGAAAAAATGTTACGAGCTCGATATTTCCGTGTAAGTGCTGCATACAGTGGTTTGAAAATGCGTACATACTTCGATGCGAGGGAAATCTGGTTCACGGTTGAGGAACTGATTGAAATATTTGACATGCGCGACGTTCCGCGCCAAGATGAAGCTAAAGAAATAGTTTTCTTGATTTCTGAAGCTGAGACGGAAACGAGAGTCACGAAATAACCGTGTGAACGTAATCGGAACGTTGCCGATGAAGGCCGAGAGCTAGGTGCAGAGCTTGAAACACGTGAAACCAACGCTAGAATGTCAATTCGGTTTCACACACCTGATTGCACCCTCAAACACAGGAAAGAAGGGAGCCGAAGAATAAAGATAGAAAACAACTCGTAGTATAAAGTATAGTCCGAGCGAGCGTGAGGAAAACACGGAGGACGACTTGCTTCCGGCCTATTGGGTAAATCTACTCCAAGAACCGAAAGCACGAGATGTGAAGCAGGAATTTCGGTTCGAGAAAAACACCCGTGACAATCTTACATCCGTTCCCTTTTTCGTAATGATTCGGAATCTGTGTTATATACCGTATACAATGAGTCGGAGGTAATTCAAAGTCAGAAGGAATAGGAACGCGCTTTGTACGTACACGTACCTACATGTATAGGTTCGTAAATAATCGTGAAAAGTCTCGGTGACAAGGAGGAAATGCTTTGAAATTTTAAGCAGAGTAGAATTACTCGTTGAAAAGGTCGGTTTGTAGGGTGGCATAAGAGAGCCGTTTCGTTTCCAGAGCCCCATTTGCAGAAATACCTTACCGTATACAATACGCATGACGGAATGAAAATAATTTTCCTCCGGAGAGAATCACCGCCACAGCAGGAAGCCGAGAATAATGTAGGTATGAAGAATACACGTGTAGATGCGCGGGGAAGACGAAACGAAATTGGTGGTGGAAGTGGAAAGCTCTTGGTGTTTTCTCGCCGGCTTTTTTTTTTCCTACTCCCGGAGCTCCCGCAGACACTGACGTGGGGATCGTCTCTCATCGCGTCCCACGGAACTGAATGGACTAGAAAACCGGCTGATGACTTAATCAACGAAGGGTGCGGCAAGACAATCGCCAAGATGCGTCGTCGCGTTGAAATTGTATGAACCGTAGTGCCGGTGGACGGACGGATATCTTCTTGTTTGCGCTCGTTTTGAGCAACCCTTTTTTCCGATCGATCCATAGAAAACTCCCCAGCTCGGTACACGCCAACACAACTCGCGTCACGACCCTTCGCACTGGCTTCGGATAAGCTCCATGAATATCGCAATACAAATTCTGGGGAGAATTAGCTGCAGCTCAGCACGTCGACAGTGTTGACTATTTCATTACCTAGTGTCGGGCGTGAAAGGAGTTGATTACTCCAATTCCCATGCGACATGACAGCATCGTACGTGTTGGTTAATTCGCATCCAAGTTTGGAACAGGAACCGAATTATGGACGACTTCTTCGACAAACTTCGAAGAATGGTCAGTAAAGAATTGGCTCTAAGTCTACAACTTTCCACGGTAACTGTCGCGATGCACTCTAACGGATATAGCTAAGCGACCTATGGGGTCGTTGATGCAGAATTAATGCACCTTTTCTCATCACTGTACCATTTGCTTCTATAATTAACTTGATTTCTGATCTCGTCAAATCGTCGATATTCGTGAGCAAAATTTGACTTTGAGCAAGTTTTGGTCCAAGAGTTGTTGATACTAGGTACACCTTGTTGTTTGAAAATTAGTGTTTGTGTAGATCTTGAAATATTTCAGTACACTTGTGTCTATGACTTCAGATTACACGCGATAAAATATAATTACAACTGCTACTCTAATTGTAAGGTTACCAAAACCGATAGATTTGTTGCGTGGTATACCCTGCTTATTTCAATTATAATAATTATGCCTCATTTTTGTTGATGTTAGATTCATCAATGGTTTGTAATTCTCATTTCACGTGCGAAGTCTAGCTTCTAGACATAAAACAAAAAGCTGTAAATCATTTCGCATATATTGTTTCAATCCGACCGTAATTTTTACGTGACATTGGGTGAACATTGTCCGCAGTTCGTGATCCGTGCCTCCAAACCCTTTTACCTTTATTTACGACCGTTCTCTTTTTCTTTCAAGAGCCTTTAGTTGAGACTTTTCACCAACTGAAAACTAGCATCCGCATTCGGTGACGGAATGTTCAAGCTAACCATCGAAAATTTTTATTAGAATTTATGACTTTTATTAACACCTACAAAAATCTTGGGTCTTTCAACTTAAAAACATCATTCAATCTTTATTATTTTTTCATTCATTCTCTATCCATTTGTTGGATTTAGAGCTAAGCGTTATTAAAATACATCAATTATAGTCAATACCAAATATCAGTACCCAATCATTACAACAATCAAACCATTTAATCTTGTTGCGCAAAAGCTTTGTCCGCGTGTGACGCTGCAACGTCTCTTCGTCGGTTAAAAAGTAATAATCTCGAGGCTCATGCCAAGTGCACTCATCTTGAAGGTTTGAAATCCTGATATCATTGACATGACAGCATGATCAGAATCAAAGCCTTCCAATCTGTCGGTAGCGATGACCCTCGTCAAGATCATCGCGCTGCGTTTGAAACCAGGAGTAAGGAAAGGGAATTTTCAACGAGGGCGAATGCGTGGAACTATCAATCAAACGCCAGCGGGCTGTCCGTTGGCAATATCGATGTATTCTCGTTATTTAACGGCGTGAAAGGTTTGCCGCGTGATTAAATTTGAATTGACAAAAGTGGCGCCATTCGCGGTGAAAAGTTGCAGCAGAGTTAGAAGCCCGCAAGCTCACCGCTTAAGGGTTACGGTGCAAATCGGTCGTGACAAGAGTTGGCAGACGTCACGGTGCAATTGATTTCAATTGTTTGTGACACCTGAGCTTCTGCTGAGAAAGCTGCGGCCAGGCTGACGCCACATACGGGGCTATATTGCTTCGCAAATATTGAATTCCTTGCAGCTGCGTACACACAGCGATCGACTAGCTATTTTTTAAACCACCTGCTGCCGTATCGGTGAGTCAACAATAAGTTGTTTTCTTCAAGACGAGAAGAGTGTCGGCTGGTGCTTGAAATTCAAAATATAGAAATAGGATAAAAGCTTTCGGATTAGTTGTATAAATTCATCGTCTTCGTGGTTCGAATCCTTGACCTTTTCGTGGTGTGGCCAGATCATCAGGAGTTGAGATTGAAGTGAGGATGTGAACATTATATCAATGTCATTATATTGTGTCAATGTAATAATGCGAGAAAAACGTAACGCTGGACGTAGCAGCGCAACGATAAAAGTGGCGATTACATTTTTTCTTCCGTCGGACGGTATTCGTTCCATAAGCATGACACAGCGGCAAGACACGAGTAGTAGTATCGTTCGATTCTACGATCGTCATAACGAGAGGTACTAGAAAGTGCTTCGTCTCATAAAATCAGCGCAACCTAAGAAAAGATACACTTTATCCTCTGATTGTGAACGTTACGTTCATGTTTACGAGCCAGTTTTTTCCGCTGTTTTTCACATCGCAAGAGATTGGAAATCAGTGGAAACTATCGCAACAATTGTAGTCGCTTTTCAAGCCCTAAATTATCGCTATTTCAATTCATTTGTACATCAATTTTTTTCCGAAAATCATTTCACGTGTTCGGATAAAAATAAAATGAAGCTTCGTGATGCCCGAGTAAGATTACCGGTAACTTGAATGTGGAGAAATATTGGATTATGAAAAGAAAAAATTGACGAAATTAGATTTTGCACAACCAGATGACGTACAAGGTCTGGTAATACATTCGTTCACCGAATGAAAGAAGGAAAATGTGAAACCGCACGCGTATGTCTGACCTTTCTTTGCTGGACGAAAAGTACAATTCCATACATTTCCGTCCCTAGATTTCTCGAGGATTTTCTTGGGACACATTCGGGCTTACGCGCATTATCCCTACATCCCATCCGCTAAATTATTCAATTCATTCGTACGAACCTAACTTCCATCGTTTTCGTTGTCCTTCGGCCCTCTTTGCGTCCCCTTCGCATCGTACCTCGTTTTGTTCTTCTAAACGAAAACATTCTGCTACGTGGACACCGGACACAAGATAAGTACAGAATTTAGAGACCCATTATATATGGGACATTCCAGACCATTACAATCTGGCCATGCGCTCCGCAATTTTCACTTTCATTTTCACGTTTGTGCGTCGTAAGGCATCGCAGAAAAACAAGATTTACAAAGTTTCATAATGCATGAAATAAAAGTAAAGTTTCCAGTAATTGTAATATAATTGTTTGATGAAATCTGCGCAGTAAATTTTTTGTGAAAGAAAAAACAAAATTTTTCACTCTGGTGCAAAAGCGAGCGTGCATTTAATTTGGAAATTTGAATGAAACACGAAAAGGAAATTTTTCTTCTCCTGCTAACTGTTTTTTGATTCTCCGACTTTTTAAATCTAATTCCTTGGGTTGCCTATTTTTGAATTTCGTTCTTTTTGGAAAGATCTTTCTGCGTAAATTTCATAGAATGCGCTAACGGCAAACAGTAATTTCGTTCATCGAGCTATTATTAGAAAACTAATTTTTGTCGAATTTATAATTCTGCAAAAAGTGTTTTGTAAAACCTTACAACATTATACAATCAAACAAAAATTAAATTAATGGCTCTTTTCATTCGAGGACCCTTTTCATCTCTCATTCAATTACCTCCGATGCATATAGCTAGTAAAAAAAAATTGTACTCGCTTTGCAATTTTACATAATTGAAGACGTGTAAAACTGTTTGAGGTTGAAAACTGAGAAACAACTGATCATCTGCAATTTGGCGAGCGTTTGAATACAATTTTCGTTATTCAGGTGAGTTGACAAACAGGATCAAAAGTGGCAAATGCTGTAACAATTCAAGACGAACTCGACGTGTTCGCGAGCGAAAATTTAACCACATTGTCATTATACGGTGAAGAGATAACGATTTACCATAACGACGAGAGTTGCGCATCTCTCATGCAATTATTATCGTATTTGTTAATTAATTCTCGTGCGGAATATTTGTTCGGTTAGCAGATGAGATTGATTCGGCACGTTAATTATATTCGAAAATAATTCCCTGTGCCAGACAGACTTGTCACACTTTGTTAGTAATTAATTTGTCGGGATTTCTACCCGCAGCCCGAGTACACGTGTAGTTTCCTTCTATATTCCGTTGGCGCAAGTTACCCTTCAAGTTTCGAGATACCGTCTCCTAGTTGTGCTAATTACTAGTATAACCACTCAATTATACATCCTTTCCTGACCCATCAAAGTGTTTCCTGCCTTAACGACTATCTCGTTTACAAGACTCAAGGTGCACTGCTTAAACATTGGAAAAATAAATGTACTGACCCTAGTGAAATAAAATTTTTGCGGAACACTTTTCTGTGAAGCGTGTGCAGATTGCCCCGTTTTCCATCAGTTCGGTAAGCCAGCGTTGGCGCATGCGCACAATTGAAACGATGCATTTTAAACGCTAGGACTTTTCTTTGCGCGCGCGCGCACTTCCGAATTACTCAAATTTACGCACTGTGTAATTGAACGTAAGTTACCTAACCCTAATTTTGCGCGTTGTCAGTTATACTTACCGTGCTTCTCAAATCAAACTTTCCTCTAGAGATGATGGAATAAATAGCGATCGCAGCACTTTAACAAACTTCACACTCATCTGAAATTGCTTATTTTCCAAACTCGTAATACCATATACTATTAGTTCACGATTTTTATCATTGGGTTTGATTTCATTGTTACACACAACAGCGTACTATTCGACAAAACTTATTCTCCAAACGTACGAATTTTCGTGTTTAACGCGATGGTTTAGTACGGCCTCATAAGTACATCTTATAATATAATTATCCAGCACTTAATAACCCGCCTACGGCATACTCCGAGTCTATCTTAAGACAGTTTGAATGAAGCAGAGCGCAGATAAAGTTTTTTAATTAAAATCCATCTTCTGATCTCAATTTATCTTTGCCTTTGCCGTCTTTCCATTCTGCACCGTCCAATTCTTTCCAGCTGCCGTGGCTTTCCATTCTAACGTCAAACTCATTTAGGCAACCGACTTTTATATACAATCATCATTTTCACAGCTGCAATTAATATTCGTTAGGCGAGATCGCGTTTCATCCGATATAATACCTATCACTGTCCGTTAAACCCGCGGCGGAAACCCTTCTCCAAACAAACATTCGTCATCCAGAGCTTAATGTTTTTACCTACGGTTTCTTCGCGTACCGAAGACTCAACATTTTCTTCAACCGTGTCTGACGATAGATATCGACATTTTTCCGCATAACGTAACGAGTATCAGGCTCTTCGGTCTTGCGTGCCGGAATATTTTGTTTTTACATTTATTGTGCAGTTTAAAATAATTTCCGAAGAAAAGGCTAGGCTGACAAATGGGAATTTCCACACATTTGGAAAGGAGAAAAGACCCAGGCCAGGTGAGTCTGACTCTGCTTTCTTGGACAGGCATTCGCACCGCATTTGGCAAGACAATAACGGCATTTCGGCGCGATGTACCTTGGATGTAGTCTGTACACCAGTGTTTGTCAGTCTTATTAATACGCCCCTGGGACACTTATTTTAAACTGTAAAAAAAATTTAATCAAACATAATGTGCCAGCAGGTCGACTTTATGTTTGTGTTATTTGTTACATTTCTGTTAGTAAATATGACAAAAATTATTGTAGTTTTGACATTTAAATTGTCACGTCGACATTTAATTTGTACTTTATACTTTTTTTTTTCACTTAGCAGTACATTAAAAAATGTTCAAATCCACCCAAAAACTTGAGTGAACCTGCTGGGACATTTTTTTTCTAAACGTGCAGGGTACGAACACACGCGGAAATAGTAAACTGTCTGGGGATCCATCTGCCTGTTCCAAAATACGATTACTATAATATTGGTGACAATGTTTGGTGACTGCGGCGACTAAAAATAAGAATGTTAATAAAAAGTGAATACAAAAGACAAGAAAACAATGATAATAATCGTGGAAAACAAAAGGATAAAGTTATTTGCGGTAGAGTCTGTACGGTTAGTCGCTTCTGTCGAGCAACAGAGCAGACGTCGTCTTTGAGAGAAAGAGAGAGCCGAGTTCAAAAACATGTTTGCTTACATTATGTAAAAACAATTTCGACCGATTTGCGCTCGTCTGAGTCAAACGGAATCGCGTAAAGTGTTTAGAGGCGCGCTTCTCCGTGCTGCTGAGCTTTCGAGGACGAGCGGAACCGTTGACGGTAAACGAACGCGGAGCTTAAAAAGAAAGGCGAAAACAAATGTAGAGGGACCACTGTCGAGGCGAGCGACGAAGATTGAGGGTGGCGATGGGGTTGCAGGGATTCGGGTTTGGGTGCGACCCGAACTGAATCTTGAGCTTTGGTTCGGCCGTTTCTACTTCCGCGAGTTTTATTGCTAGTACAATTTAAAGTGCGACTTTTGAACTTTTCGTTCCTACCTACGTAGGACTTTCTCTCTCTCTCTCTCTCTCTCTCGCTCTCTCTCTCTCTCTTTGCTGACTTGATTTTATTACCGGGGAACAAGGGTGAGCCGTTACTGCGTCACAAAAAAAAATAACCATAAAAACCAACAGATTTCACCTCTTTCTTATTATACCCTCCATTTGTTACCTACGTAAATTCGTACCATCGCATTCACGCTTGCAAACAGATCCTTAAACGAAGACCTGCTAAATGAAAGCTGTCGGAAAGTAGATTCATACTCATTAACCTGCAGGCAACCTGGCAACTGAATTACGGTTACAACTGGCTAAATTATACAGATTGAATTCAGCACGTGGAAATCGTCTCGATATTTATTTCTGTTGGTATACCTCGTACAAAAAAGAATAAAGCTTCAATGGGAAATTAATTATTCAAGTAATGCATGTATTGATGTTTTTGATTTGAGAAATTCATTTCAAAGTCTATCACGAGGTCGTAGAATTCGCCACCTCTCTTAATCGTTGCGTATTCATCTTTGAAATTATTTCTTCTGGAGTCAGAACACGTAATTAGAGAAATACCTGAAAAAATCCCGAAGCTCAATCGACTGCTGGAAACATGTGCAAGGAGCTCGGCTTTTCTCTCCTCTTCTTAATTCATCCGGTACAACGTTATTCGCCCGATACGTCAGTGTGTTCTGCAAGACTCCTCACAGTCAGCCGAAACGAGCAAAATGATAACAATGATATTAACAAGTATGTACGGGGTCTGCTTACTTTGCCGGATCTCTGAACAAACACTGTTTTCCACTTTGGTACAACGGGGCTCGGAGAAACCGTGTCTTGCACTTCGAACAATTAATTTTCGGCTTACTTTCCCCCCCCGGGTTATATTTTTCTTCGCGTGATCCATACGATCATCTTTTAGAACATACTGCAAGAGGATGGATATTTTGCTTCGACGACTCTTCTTTACGCTTCGATTTACTGCTCCATTGTATCCGTATTGGTATGCACTGGAGGCCGGTTGGAACTCAAAGAATTAGGTATTTAAAATCTTTGCTCGTAACTTCATCCCGATGATTTTAATTTTCACGTACCCGAGAAACCTTCAGCGAGAACGGAGTGCGCGCAGTAGAAAACCACGAAACCGTAATGATTTGTCATTATTTCCCCTCCGTTCAAATAGAAGGTCGTGTCGAGGAGTTGACACAGTGGATTCCGAGTCAACAGTGAAGCTGATTGACCCGGTTTAACGGGATCTACTCGATTTTTCGATAATTGTTCACCCGGATTACGCTGACTGCTGCATTTTCACATCAGTGCTGAGTACGTTTTGCAGGATAGTAAAAAAAAAGAGTAAAATTTCACTCGGACGGTAAAGTCTGACTGTATCGTCCTCCCGAGACCGAGTTAGCCGCTCAAAAAATTAGGAGGAAGTTGATTAATTGAGCATCAATTAAAGGCAAGTCGATGTAGTTTGATGGGCAGTCTGCAGTAATCAAACCCAAAGGGCTCTCTTTAGTTTTTTAGTAAAAGCAATCTCTGTGAGTGCGTGTGAGGAATAAAACGTTGAAAACTTTGCGGAAGCCTTTGGCTGCTGAAGATGCGTGACAACCTGGCTTCATTGATCTGAACTTCGCACTAGGCACAAATTCGGAGAAAAAAGTACGAATCACGGACTTTTCGGGACGAGTAACAACTGGGTAAAAACCCCGAGGAACACTCGTTTCAATAATTATTGTAGACTCGACGAGGAGCGCGAGAGAAATTCACGGTCTGGTTCACCTGCAAGTAAGTTACCTGCTTAAGGATTTAAGGAGGCGCCTTGTTACCCCGCGTAACCGAGGGTGAAAAGAGGTGCTCGCTTTGTCTCCCGCGGGTTGAAGCCACCGGCAGCTTGTCGGAAGTGTCGTGGCGATGATTACGCGGACAGTGTCAACCGCAGTCTCTACCTCCGACGAGGAACTACAATGATCGTGTGTTTTCAGTCCCTGTTTGTCGCCGCGGGCGCCGACGGCACCCCAGAGAAAACCTCGTCGCCCTTTCGCGCTCCCGTTTTCACGATTCCTGTCACCCGATTTCTGTGACGAGAAATGTAAGGGTCGTGGAATTCGAAAGATCGCGATATAATCGGAATATAGAAACCACGATATCGAATTTTCAAAGACGCGATTTCCCCCTATTTCATCGAGTCCTCCAATTTGTAAAGTCGAAGTGTCGAAAAACCAAAATTTGGAATTGTCAGAATTTACTGTTCGACGGTTTGTAGAGTAGAATCTTGCGTTTTTGAAAATTTCATATTGCTATCCCTCCAGTCTCTAATCCTTCTGCATTTTCACCCTCGACTGGATTCGAAAATGTTTTTGATTACACACGCGCCGGAGATTAAATTGCGAAAGAAAATCGCAAGGATTGATATCTCATGGTATCTGATTTTATATAGGCCACCGAATTGCCATTTCACACGCGTTGAATTTCTTACCCTCGAAATTCTTATCGACGCATTAACTTTCCTCCCTATCCTTTTCGCGTTTTAACCCACATGGTGGGTAAAGGCATTGAATCCTCGAGTGACAGTTTCATGCTGCTTCGAATATTTCTCAGCCGATTCGTGTTTTTAGTTACATGAAGAGCAATAATGGCGGAGATCTTTGATAAAAACTTCCTCCATCCCGTCCCGATAACATATTGCAAGGAACTTTAAAACTTGAATTGAAATTTCACGGAATCGTGAACGCGGATCAGCTGCTACACATAGCAAAATTTCCAGTTGCGTTTACCATGCATACCTGGACTATGTTTATTTTTTTAACCGTAACTAAAAAACATCCTTCTCTGTGAGTAAAAAATGAACTTTATAAATAATATAGTATTAATAACTAGATAATCAAACTGAATTGTTACTTGTACGACATTTTCCTGTAACTCCAATACTATTTCAATTGTTTTTCTAAAGATATTACAAGAATTTTCTATAAACCGTAGCAAATTAAATTTTTCTTAGCGTACCTTAACCGCTATTCACGAAAAAAATTATTGCTATTTCTTAACTGGATCGTAGAAGCTCAATAAATACACATCATAGTCAAATTTTTTTGTTTTTATTTTTCAGTGTAAATTCTTATAAAACAGCGTTCGACACTTTTTGCAACAATCAATATAAAAAGTAAACACAAAATTTAACGTCAACCTTCGTTTGGCGTTACTTTCAACGCATCAAATCTGTTACTATGAGATTTTGAACTCTGAATAGTTGAACAAATTATTTTCACCTGTATATTTCCGGACTTGACGTGGGTCCGAGATTTGAAATTTTTTATTACACTGCCTAAGGGGCAAGAGCCGAGACTGATCTAATCTTACTCCGCCCAACCTAAGCCAACGCAAGTTAACGTCGCACCGACTTGACCTACGCTTAACTCTGTGCTAAGCTATCGGCTGAGATTGCCTAAGCCGAGCTGAGACCGAACGTGTTCCGGTTTTGCAGGGAGAAGGTTAATTGCTAACGCATTTCCATATTTTCGAGCATCCCTGTATTCTGAGCAGCGTTTAGGTAACCGAAAAAGACGATTACGGAACACTGCAAGAAAATCTGAGGGCTTGCAATTTTTAATTAAACTCTCTTCAGGCAAATCCCGACCTTGGGAACATTTCAAAGCACGAATTAATTACGGAATTTGCACGTGTCTCTTGCATATGCGCTCGGCTTGAATTACCTACACGTGATAAAAATTTTCGCTCTTTGTCTCTGCGAACTCTGGAATTTTTTTCGTGAAATTTGAACAATCTTACCCTTTACTCGCGATTTAAAGTACGCACGAAGCGTAAATGTCGAATCTGCGGCAACTCGCGTGTCCAAATATGTGATTGTTGTAATTTTGCGAGCTCATGCACTCAAACTGCTTATCGACATCTACGTGAATAGTATTTTTTTCGACAGAGCCTATATTAAAATACTGAGTGCAAACCATTTTCGAACATTTTGTGCATTAGGACGTACTTTACGGAATATCGAATTCACATCGAGAGGGATTTAATTTCTGCTTGCCCAGGCATGGGCTTTTCATTGATCAAAAATTTGCAACACAACAGCCGGGTAATTAAATAAAACTTTGTTAATTACTCAGCGAACGTGTCAATCGAGCTGAGAGCACAATTAACAATCGCGACAGTGTGACGGGGCGGTAATGAAATAGCGATAATTTCAGATGTATTCGAAAATAAATTGAAATCCGACCATCGAACGCGAAAGTACGAAGATTTAATGAAAAACGGGAACTTTTGGAAAATCTATACAACTACACAAATACCAAATAACTGAAACATGTAATTCTGGGTCCAAAATAAAAATGAGTCTTGTACCTGTAACTAGAAAATCTAGTATTCTTTTCGATCGCGATAATTCGATTGTACCTTCTTGTAACTAATAGCAATTACTCAATGTTGGTGCGTCGGTAAATTTTATTGAAAAATCCCAGTGAAATATACAGATTCAACGTTGCGATGACCAAAAAATGTAGTACTGATAATTTGCATTAGATTCGACGGTTACCTGTACCCGTTAAATTTTTCTGTACTTCCAACAATATTCAAACTGTTATCGTGACGATACCTATTTTAGTGGAAAAGTTATCGTAACAAAATATGCGAAATTTTATTCAGTGCGGAGGACTTTTCAAAGAAATATGCACACCGCGATAATCAGTTTTAAAAACCGAGTTTGAATTACAATTTGAAAGGAGTTGGAAAGATCGATACGCGATTAATCTTACATCTGCCAAGGAAGGCTCGATCGGCGTTAACCAGCGGATAAATTCGGTGTTTTTAATTAAAGGTTGGTACAGGTTACACGGGAGCCAATCAAATTAACTAACGCGGGATGGTTTTTATTCCCTTTCCCGGGGACAACGTGATTAGAATATTCATCAGTTATACGCGGGGGATGTTCGCATTCCTTCCCTGGGTGAGAAACGGTGGCTTTCGACGATTGGTCGGCGGGCGGAGAGCGAGAAAAACAGACGACGGAAGCAAAGTGGAAGAGCTGAAACCCGGAGAATCGTCGAGACAAGAAACGAGAAAATTAAACAAACTTATCACACCCGGTGGGAACTATTTGCAAATTAGCGGGGGACGCACGCTTCTCTTTTCTTTCGCAAAAATTCAACCTATTTCCCGAAATGTACCGTTCGACCTTCCTCGTGTCTACGATGTGCCAATCCGACATTTTCTTTCTAAAACGAACTTTTTCGTCACTCGATAACGAGTACGTCTCTCTAAACTTTTTACTGACAAAGGTTTATCACTTAAACTTCTCAGACTGATCGGTTATTATTTCGAAATCCCGTTTTTCTACTTGTTATTAATATTTTTCTGCCAGTTGAATTTTGTGCAAGAAAGTTGCTGGCTCTGCCGATCGAAGGCTAAGGATTTATCCCGCCGAAAATTATTTTTAAAACTTTTTCCAAAAACTTGTAATTGCAGGAAGAGCTTGGATGTGAAAGTACGAATATTGCCTGCGATTTGGTTTACAATTAGCTATAAATTGGAGACTAAACGATGGCTCTGAGATTTGTTGGAGTTCGACCCAGCATAGATCCGAGATGTTGAACGAGGAAAAACCCGTGGATGAATAATTACTTTATTCTTATTATTATTATGGAAGAAAACTCATCGCGGGCATATTTATAGACGTACGTACAATCTTGGATGACAAATGTGTTTTTGTGAGTTCGGTGAAATTCGAAAACTCTCAGACAATCCGGCATTTTATATTGAAATCCCTGCAAGCATACACGAGCCTTCTATTTCGCGTTTCTGTACGTACGAATCTGTGAATTTTCAGGGTAACGCTAAATATTGATCGTGTTTGGGTGTGTGCGTTGCTTGTAGTGTGGTGCTAAAATCTGCATATTATACCTCCCGCCTATATAAAAACCGAAGGAAGAAAGGTGGAAAAAAATACGAGGCGTGAAAAAAAACCGAAAGAAAAGAAAGAACGAACGGAAAGCGCATTTATTTTTAAGATTTATTATTCCTGTGCTTCTCAACGGCCTTCGTTCGCTCCCTCCGATTTTCTCTCCAAGAGCAAGACTTTGACGAACTATCGCCGTTTATTTTCAGAAATTTCCCCAGCTACAAGCTGTCTGAAATTAATTACTGCCACTCTGTCATGTCGCTGAGAACTATAATATTGAGGCAAAAATCTCCAGTTGCGTTTAAACTTCTGGAAAAAAACTCGACGAAAATTCAAATTCTCAATCACTTAAACGGCGTTACTGAAGTCAGCCTAAAAAACCGAGTTTTCCATCAAAAGAATTCATTTATCTTTCGCATATGCATAAATGCTTGGATCGCAAATTGGAGAGGAACAAGATTTTACAATTCTTTAGACTTTTATCGACACGCGGATGAAAATTTCACCTGACAAATGTCACAAAACCGTCGGTTAATGAAGAATTGATGAATAATTTTCTGGTAACAATTTCCTCCTATACGAATGAGCCATTTTACATCAATTTTCAAACTACCTTCGTAAAAATTATCTCAAAATTTTTCAGTGACTTTATAACATACTGAATGTAATCTATGTCGACCCTTGTCAACATTTTTCTGTAACCTATAGTTACTTGAAAATTATACGAAATGGAACTCGCTTTAATATTAAATAAAACGAGCTAATCAGCTTGATTTTCATGTCTGAGAGAAGTTTGCTGTTCTATAAAGATGACCTTTGAAATTATTATATTGGAATTACAGTTTGAATCGTCATGGTTAAATTTTCTAAAAGGCTTGTTTTTGTATTTCCAATAATTCGCTGTGAAGGAAAGATGGATAACTTTCTCGTAAATAGTGAAGAGTACCAAGAATACGTAAGTGGCAATTGTTTATAACAAACTGCAAACTACGCCACATTATCGAACTCAAATCATCTATCGCGTTTTATATAATATCCTTTACGGTTTCGGTTACCGTTTATGGCAACTGTGACGACCGTAATTATCACCCTAAATTTATGCCATTGCAAAAACAAAATCTTCGGTGCTTATCCTCTCCGTACTGAGAACGATTTCATTCGTTAAAATACTAGTAAATTCGATATCATAGCAATCATTGTTAAAATATTATTAGAATCACAAAAATGTGGTAGTAAGTATGATTATATTTGTCAATACTAAATTTTCTTTATATCGCAATATTAAATCTGTTCGTTGAATTTGCTATAAATTCTTTAAACGAAATAAAACGTCACCGTCAATGTAATGTTCAACCCACATCAAATTATTATCAAATTAATTTGTTGAAAATAATGTAATAGGAGCAACCATAATCTAAAAAAATAATAGAAAAACGTAACGAATTTCTACTGAAAGTTAAAAAACACACTTCAATTTTTTACCCAGAACTTTATTTTCCGGCTATGGTAAAAAATTCAAACTCTAAAGTACCGTGCAGTAACCACAACTGGAAATTCCTCAGGGTACGCCATACGGGCTGAACGTATAATATTTCGGGTTGTTTTTGATGAAAATACTGGGAAATACTCGATGCGAGAACGTGCCGCAGAACCGGCCGATTCTGTTTGCAAAAGCGGATCGGATAATTTTCGACAGAATTTTCAATATAACCCGGATACTTCAATTTCAATGGGTCGAAATCGAATGCCTTCGAGTGTCACTCAAGTCGGTATTGATATGGGATTAAGTCCCGCTGTATCTCTAACGATAAAACGAAGCAGGCCGGTGGGTTACATACATTTTACATATGTAAATGTTCCCCGCTCTTCTCTAAGCTCTCACATGTCACCCCCAGCTTCATATATTTGAACTTTCGAAATTCACGGGGATGAAAGTTGGCGCCCCCATCGCCTCACCATAAACGAACGCGAAGCTCCAACAAGGAGTGCAAATATTTATTCCCCCTCTCCCTTCGTGCACGAAGAATTAGCCCTGGAATCGCCGTTTTTTGAAGGGGATTCTACGCATTCTTTGTCGCGTACGATGCTGTTAGTGCTTCGCCGTACTCCCTTCGAGAATTCACGATCCGGGGCGAGGCGTCGTTACCCAACGAAATTAATTTCGATAGACGGCTATCCCTTGATCCACCCTCCCTAAAGCTGCTCGTCAGATAACAACCGCAAACCTTCGATGAAACGATATCGTGCTTGGGTTGTGATCCAAGTGCCGGATATCATTTCGGTTAATTGACCTACTACGTGACCGTGAAATGTGCCATATTTTGGGTTGGTGAAATCACGATTCGAGTTTGAAGATGAATGCAGCCATGCGGATTGCTGAATATTTAAGATTGTATTTCATGGATACATTGAAAAGGAAAGACGAAAAAATATTGTTGAACTTCAGAAATGTTCTTGGGATACACCGGAATGTTTTTCCCACCCGGAAATTATGACTAATGGAAAGTCAGAGATATTTTGGATTCAAGGTAATTATATATATAATACGAAAGAGTATCGACCAGATCCGAGATCGTGAGGTTCGGATGTTGGTGGAAATAGATGAAATTGGTTTCCGGACTCTCGAAGGCGCCTCGAATTACAGGCCTCGCGGGATCGCGCCAATACCTGGCCGACCCTCGAGGTTTGATAATTTTCGCGGTCACGCACACTTTGATGCAACGCAATTAGACCTTGTCGTGTTTGCTACTTGAGGTCGCAGTTTGATCGGGATAACTTTCGAGCAAAATTATTCCAAGTGATCGAGGATTTCTTACGGTGACAAAGTGTTGAGAGCAGCCCTCGGTCTTTCCGGTAACTCTGATCGTAAAAAATTGCTTCCTGAAACACTTAAAGTTCTTCAAGTTCTCAAAGTCGTCGTGAGGTCGCACCTTTCCTATACACTCAAGACTCAGCGTGCCAGAAAATTGTAGTTCAAACCTTAGAATCAATTCCATTTCTTTGACATAGATATGGAAAGGCGCAGGTGCCGAAACATCTTTCATCGTACCTCAGAGGAAAATGAAGTATGCAAAGTATCAACCAAGTAGTATCGATCTATTTATTGTTAGTGAAGATACCATAGACTTCCGAGATCATTTTATGACAAATTTTTGTGAGTGTAAATCGTTCGAAGGCGTAGTTGGTGTTTGAAAATATTCTAGAATCAGAAGTGTACAGTTGATTATTACAGGTAAATCAATTTTTCTATGAGTTCTAAAATTTCAGAAACCTATGAAACTGTGAATTTTGCTAGTGATCCTGCATTATCAACAATTAGACAGATTGATTCAACAAATTTTTATTCTCACGTCTAGTTTGTGATTGGAGTGAAAATCTGACAGTAAATAAACGTGGTTGATGCACACTGAGCCCTTGTATTGAAATGGAAAAACACCGAATTCCTTTTTAGATAAGACACTCGCCCATATTCTCCACTATAACATTGAAGTATAGTAAATGGAATCATAGAAGTAACCTTGAGAGATTTTATTGCCAAAGTTTGAAATGACTCTCAGCCTCTGCTCGAAAATAAGTCGCGAATCTCTTTAGATTTACGCTGCGCACTACGCGGATGCTTGAAGCTGTGCATAAAAAATTCTCAATATAACACATGTGTATGCGACTCGGTGAAAAAGATGTTAAGACTGTAGTTTACAGTGAAAATTTGTATTCACATACCGAAGTAGCAAGCTACGTCGAGAGGCGAATGGTAATGCCAGCATCATTTTTCGAAAATAACTCATGCCCTCGCTTATATCGGTTATAATACTGGCAGCGCAACCTTTTCTGATGCGATTTGAAACCATCCCTCGATCGAAAGGGGCCGAACAACTTGGAGAGGGCTCCACCCGAGAATATCTACGTGAAATAATGAATATTGGATGGCTGAGTAAGTGGCGAATTTCGATCCCGCCTTCGCAGGACCTTACTTGTTCATGGTAAGCGTCGTCCTTCGACACGGACGTCTACCGTTTCCAATTTTCATCGCATTTCCTTTCTGCGCCTCGTGATCAAAGCAAAAAGCAGGAATGAATTTTTGATACTGAAATTCGGGTAACTCGAGGGAAGACAAGCCCAAAACGCATGAAGAACTTTCTCGGTGTCTACTATACTGCACGACGTTCATCGGGACCCAAGTCCTCGTCGAGCCTACGGCGTAAACGCACGCGTGTCTCGTAATTGGAAACCGTAATTGTTTCAGTTAAACCAGCGTTGTTCTATCTCGAGTATGAAATTAGGTAGGTAGGTCCACCGCTGAATCTTGAGGGGATTTACAGCGTGCGATGTACCGGAAAATCCCACAGCGGGTTTCAACTCCGGCACATAATCTAGTACACGGAAACTTTTGGATCGAGAGTCTTGGCCCCTGGCGTGAGAGTGTAATTGCTGCCACTATTTGGAGAAACTCACCGTTTCATGTTTTTACTTTTAACATTGACTCGCCAATTGCGGTTCGCAATTATTTCAATACCCTCAATATTGGCCGCGCAATACTTCGTCACCGCACAATTCATTGATCACATTGTGGCTACACCCTTGGGAACTGACGAAAATGACGAATCTATAGAAAGAGAATAAGATTTGACTCACCATTAGCGCGTTACAGAATCGTATGGAAATCTCCGAACTCTCCAATCACTAATTTACACATGAGTTTCGCACTTGAAAATACATCACACAGTGTCCTTCCTTCACCTGACGCGATGGCTTCAGGTATTTACACCAGACCCACTTGACTGATGTTTATCACGAATCCGTATATCCTTATGCTGGAATCGATTCTATTCCTCGTCCTCGGTGCCAACTTTTACCCTTGGCGTATCAACACGCCGGCAATGAACAACAACGGAGCATCATTCTGTCGGGAATATCAATTTCAATCGAAATCGTGTACCGCGCACCGATAATTCACGAATTTCTCTTCCAAAGAGTCATAGCGCCGAGCCTCGAGCAACAGATTCAGTTACGGTGTTCCAATTAATACCGAACTGATTTACCGTTGGATTCAATTAACGGTGTTCATAGATTCGAGTCCCTATTTTCCCACGACCACACTGACATTCCGTTCCCACCCTTTCGCGTAAACGATTCACGACCTACACAAGCAGCACCGATTCGCGCACTGTATCACTATTTGAAACCACGCTGATCACTGCAGACTGTTCGGTTTAAACACCCCCTTCAGCAATGCCGCTTAATTACGCGTCGTAACTTGAACGGTCAACTTGTGTCGCGCGACCTTCGAACATGTTATTTCAACCGAATCACCGAAATATGCGCCGACAGTCGTTTCGTTTTAATTCCAACTCGTAATCGCGTGTAAATGGGTCTGATTCACCGGCAGCCACATCCACAGAGTAATTGGCGATTGTTTACCGGTTTGTTTTCGTCAACTCACTAACTTCGGCGAACGACATTCCACGCATTGGATATTCAGGAAATGCCAACTTTATACTCGAATTCCATAAAACTTTTTACTCATCCGAACCCCGAAATTTCGTGTCTTGCAATAACGATGCTGACTAAAAAAAATTCCCGAACCTCTCGTAGAGGGAGAAAATATCGACGGTACTCGCTTCTCGAACTTGCACGTGTAGAGTGTAACCCGGCACGAAGTCACCCTTACGAGAACCGAAGGTAATTCGAGACGACGGCACGCGGATTCGCGATCTGACGCGCTTCTCGGGCGCCGTTTGCCGAATAGAGAAAGCTCGACTTGAACTCCGCACGCTCCGCCCCCCAGGCGACGAGCTTTCCCGGGGGCGAGCGAACGACCCCGAAGCTTCGCCGACCGCAGAGATCGATTGATGCCCGTGTTACAATAGAATTATTAATCGAAATGTTTCATCGGAATCATATCGTCATGCCCGTCTTCGCGTGGGAAAATTTCTCGAGTGTTCGCATGCCTGAGAGTTTGCGTCGTAAGGCTAGAAGATTTATACGAACTAGTGGGCCTTCGAATCGTCGAAATATATCGCAGGATCGGAATGTAGTAACTTTTTGCTACTTCAAGTGGACATTGATGAAGTAACAATTTCTAGAGATGAATTCTGGAAAGAACCTATCAAAATATTCTCAAGCAATCAAAAAAAGTTTTTGCCATAATATTCAGACGCGAATTTCTGAAGCGACGGAGAAGCGGTGAAAAAAAGTGGTCTGTTTGGCTGATCCTGACGGGCCAGCCTAAAAACTTACCGCGCGATGTATTTCGAGCTGATTGACGAAATACTAATTTAAATCAGTTCTAATCTGAGAAAACCGACTTCGATTAAGACCAAAATCAATGAAATCCGGTCCGCCATTCTCAAAATGTCATTTTTAATTCTGGTTTAATGTTGTTCTTCGAATAAATTGAACACTGTTCGACCGATCGTTTCCAAAATCTGATCGGTTATAGCCCGGTATCTCCGTCCGAGCTATATCCAAGGTATATTCTCTATCTGACAATGAGACGAGTTGGAATTGGGACACAGAACAGCGGGAACAGCCTTACGGTACCTTTCATGTATTCGCAAGAGTTTTGGGATCCGTCGGACCTTTTGATATCAAAATCTCATTCCGAAACAGTAGTTTCTGTCATTGTTCACCCAAAATCATGAGATCTGAGACACAAAATAGGAACTTTAACTCTTTATACGTACGTTTTAATGAACTTTACAGATCCAGCAAAACAATATTCAAGTACGTACAGGTACATACAAGTAAAATAAGTACACGTAACAAAACTGATTAGCTTATGCATAATTCGCTTAGTCAACAATCGCAACAGTGTCTTTTTAATACCGTAAGCTTTGACCAACGAATTAAAGTTGTTTGATTGTGTAATTTCCCACAGTTGGAAACAGTGATAAATATCGATACTTTTATGCTGTTACACATATTTAACTTTATTCTGACGAGTTTTCAATCATTTCCATGAGTCATTGTCTCGATATTCCACAAAGGTTTCGAGTGGTATTTTTTCGGAAAATAAACGACATTCACTTGGCTATAACCCAAATTTAACAAATGCTGAAGAGAAAATAAAACTTATCGCAAGTCACGCTATACATAAGATTGAAAACCTTGTAACGCTTTGCGGGATCATATTGGGAAAGTTGAAAGATCGATTAAGTTCTGGATCTACAAGAACAGTATGAGAATACGTAAAGCGCAAAAGGAGATAAGAACTACAGAATTCAGTTTGGCCATACTTACCCTCGTAGAAAAGTTTACGAGATGATTTCAATCTCCATCCTCCGCGTTCTTATTGTTGGATTCAATTCGACAAAGTAGAGAATTACGCCCCCGTACCGTTCGTCACGTCGAGGATATACGTGCATACATACAGCTACCTGCATCCATGAATGTATTTACATACATTCTATATACCGAGAAAAGTTCACTCCTGAATTGGCAGAAGATTTTTTTTTTTTTTTTATTTATTTTTGTTCCTATGTTTGTTTAACAAAAGCTCACGGTTGTGCGCTGCGCCCGTTTTTCGCACGGTTAGCTGATTCGCAAGGCTTTGGCTACGGCTGCAGCTCAAACCTTTGATCTTTGCAATCAACGTATTGTATGTACTCACGTATATACCTCTTTGAATTACCAAACCCAGCGAGGAAAGATTTGAGTACACGTGAATGCATCTCTCCGGTAACCATCGCTTCAATTAACGACGACTCCAAAGATAATTATTTAATTCTTGCCGCGCATATGAAATATGAATGTTTCATTTCACTCTAAAGAAAGTAAAAATTCACCATCCTTCAAGGGAGAAATTTTTGCGCAGCCGTCTTTTCTCCGACTGTTCTACAAATCCATCGACAAGATCACGTTGACGTTGTCTTATCTCGCTGGAGAAAGGCAAACGGAAAGCTTTTGAACTTTAACGTCTCTTGCATAACTTTCATTGATAAAATTTCTCGAACGAAAGGTTGGAAATATCCCCGTTAATCGTAACAAGTAGGGGATGCTGCTAAGCCTGTTCGGATCCTGGATTCCACACTGGCGTAAAATTCTATTTCACATAATCGCTGGAAACGGTCCTCGGAGAGACGCTCGGTCTTAAATAATTAAACACCGAAGAACGGGGGGTATTTTACACGCGTTCTCCTGCAGGTATCAGGCTACTAGTGAGGATCCCTTGCCACTCCCATACTATAGTGTAAATATTTGAGGAGTACTAACCTCTGGTAGCGAAGCAGCGTCTGCAGTCCTGATGAGGGTAGTCTCGCGGCCGCATGTATAACCAGCATTCCAAACCCTTTCGAAAACTACGTCTATATCTGCTTTCGGCACTTTGGTGAAATTCAAGCTCATGACGGTATCCAGGTGAAAAACTTGTAAGGCTGCGTAACGCGAGCAGATAAGGGATGAATTTTTCTCATCCCGGCATTTCTCCCCATCCATCTCTCTCCTGCCCCCATGAATGCAGCCAATTTGTTCCGGGGCTCGACCCTTATCAACTAACTCCTTTGCCCAGGCATTCGCAAAAGTATGTAATTAGCAAAGCATTTATTGCTATCTCCAATTTCGTGAATTGACTAGCCCGCATTCCAGGGTCACGAACTTCGCTCGATTTTGTACATTTTTAACCAACGAGAGAGACGCTGCTGATCTGTTCGCATAATACTTGACTATTCGATGAAAGGTTTCATTTTCTCGGACTGTCTATGACGACGATATTACCGAAGCATTCTGATAATCATATCAGCTTGTCTGTCACCAGTAATTGATCGCACATGGTCTTCATACTTATGGAACTTATATATCCGACTTACACATATTCACTCAAAGGTGATCAAATCCAACTGTACTTTGTACCTAACGTTCAAGAGTACGTCCAATGATCGTGAATCGTGGTTATTGCTTAAAATTAAGTGCTTCGCGCATGAGAGAACGATAGTTTTCTTCAATCAACCGCTAATTATAATCGCTTGCCGAATATCTGTGAGATAATTGAACTGCATAATCACGAGCACATGCATTAAATTAATTTCTACTCACGGCATGTACGAAATAACGTAATGAAATTATTTCGAATTCATTGTCCGTATGTTTAATTATAAATCCATCAAGTTTCCCCGAGTTTCCTTTTCTCACATAAAGTAAAAGGCTATGACCTGTAATACCCGAGTTTTGTACCGCACCGACAGCGTGTTGCTGCGAATTTGATCATTTATTTACAAAGCAGGAATACAAATGTGAAAGATCACGCTGATTAGTAGATAGTACGATAAATGTTGGGTACTCTTATCATTACTCTAAAACGTCACGGGTGTTATGTAATTGATCTACAAGCCACTCGAACGTCGAATCGCACGTTAAGTGTCGAAATTGTAGTATTCTTCAAAAGAGGACAAACTATCCGACGGCCAAACATCCAAATCAGCATGGTCTTCGGTTAAAAGTTCTAGGCTTGAAACGGTCCCGTCTTCGTACAACTTGAAATCCTCGGCAAATGAATCATCGCCAGTGTCATCATCACCATCACTACCGAGAGGAATAACAGTCAATACTTCGATCTGACTACTGCTTTCCGACTTATTGTGATCATCTTTAACCGATTCATTGTTCTTCGAAGACGAGTGATCAGCTGGTGCCTGAGTATCATTTTTCGTAGATGAAGCCGTGCCATTTTGTGACACTTTGTCATTTTCTGAAAGAAATTTATTCCGATTCTAATATATTGCTCATGTGTAAAATTAGTCGAAGTATGTATCGGCGAAGAATTGCTAAAATATCATCGTCATGTGAAGAAGGCTCGCATTCTCACCTGCAATCATGGGGCCACTTTCTGAAAGTTTGCTCTTCTCTGACGTAGAATTCTTTTTCTCTACTGCTTCAGCCTTATTGTCCGTGCCCTGTTTGGCTGGAAGCGTACTGGAGTTTTTAATTACTTCTGGAGCTTCAGTGAAATGCGAGGTTCCCGATGCTTCTCCGATTGGGTTGGTATAAAAGTCTTGGATCGCCTCAATGTACTCTTCCAGCGGAATCACCGGTTCCGCGTGCACATCTTTAGCGTGTTCTTCTACAGGCAGAAGGATCTCTTCGCCGAGTATTATCACCACCAACTTTTCATGAGGACCGTTTTTCGCATTGTGTTCATCGTGCGATGCAGTTTTGTCAGATTCGTGAATCGTTGTGACTTCTTTTTTTCCAGAATCTTCCCGTACTGTGCCATGGTTGACGTCTTTATCGTTTACATGTTCGCTCTGCGAACTTTTTTGCTGCGTAGAAGAATCACTCAACGCTTCGATGAACTCTTCGTTCGAATCATCATCGGGCATTGTTATTGTCTCATCTTGCAGACCCGACACAACTCTCAGGCCTACCAAGCACTGCAGTATCAATAAACTCTTCATCCTATGGATTCACAATAAATACCCAGACAAATCAATCATCATTGTCACGACCTGCAATCTTAATGAGGACAAGCAGGATCTGTAGCATTACATGGATATGCGTGAAAACGTTGGTTTTCGGTGCAATATGTCAACGTTTAAATACTACTGCACCGAATACATTGAAAACTAGCAGCTTGCATACGGAACAAGTCCAACTGCCTATTCACGGTGAAGTGAGCAATTTGTGTGACACTTGTGTCAAATTTTACAAACTCCCAATGTAGGCAAATTTTTGAACGATGTTATGTCATTTTTAAACAAAAAATTCAGAGCAGCGTTGAAGCATAGAATAATTTTTGTAGCGTTACTGGATTATACCAGTCGATATATCAATTTTGCTTCACTTTTTTTAACGAATACCGAATTTCGATTTCAAACATGATCCAAATATGAACCGTTGTTGAGTGACGCGTGTTTACCCACTTGATAAGTTAGCAGACTCACTCGTGGTAGGCCTTCTTTCGCTCGAACTAGACTATCCCCGTACTGTGTTTAACCGCTTGAACCTGTTCAACTAGATGCCAGTCCAAGTACCGGCTCTGTTCTGTACTTGATATTCACGACGAATGTTAAAACAATATTTTATCCAACTTCAACGGAATGCAATTTCCATTTCCAACAGTAACTCGCCGTTAGTTCAGCAGTTACTTCATCGTACATTCGCAGCCGAATCAAGGTCTTTCGGAACAGTGGCATGTCATGCGAAAAAACAAATATTAAAATTATGTCATCCTGACCCCCAACTACATTATTCAAACTCTTTTAGCCACTGTTCACAGATATCGGTTTGACTCACCTGAGACACGATGAACTTTTTCCTGGAATTGATATCAAGTAGTTTTATTTTATTTTATTTTTTTTTTTACTCATACGTACGTTACTGTTAAAATTTATAATACTTTAATTCAATCACTAAACACGAATCACATATAAATTGTATACTTTACTTGCTTTCGTGAAAAGTTTCCTTCTTTTTTCTTTTTTTTCTTTTTTTTTATTATCACTTTGTATTTCGTTGTTCTAGTGTTGTTTAAAATCGTAGGAGAATGGTTTTATGCGAAAAATCGTACACGTATTTGAGCGACTTCACTTGCTACAGTCTGGTTACATCTTCTATGTACGCCAGCTGCGTGATGTCTAATATACACGACGCGGAGTTCCACGTGACTTGTCCATCGCAAATTGAATAAATACAGCCTCGTATTTCTGTTTCTCTTAACAATATCATTCTGAGCATTGTTTTTTCGATGATGGCATGTCGGAGCTCAATTATTTGTTCAGCCTGTTTTCGTTGACGATTCAAGATAGACCATTGTCTTTGAGCAGATGAAAATCGCCCGAAAACAATTTGCAATGAGCCAAAATAACGAATATATACGTGTCTTGTACACGGCCGTTTTCACTAACTTTTACCCAGCCATCTGTCATGAAAAATAATATGTTTGTTTACTATTCTGAAATATTATACTACGTGATAAATGGGGATAATCTGTAAAATATCAGCTGGCCTTTATGTTCATTGATGGCAGTTTGTACCTTGTTTCATGATTTTCTAGACCTCCGGTTGTAGACTTGTAAAAAAAATATATAAAACGTTCAATGAAATGTAAAAATAGCACATGAATTGGAAGTCTAGTCAAAGATTGCTAGGTGAAGAATGGTGGACCGAGTGGTAAGCCGTTCGAATTGGAACCTTGATGCGTGATGATTTTGCGGTCACGCGTATAAAAGATCTAACATCAAGTTCACTTCAATTCGATAAGAATATCCGAAGCTTTGCTATTTCAAGGCTTAATGCATCATAGAAAGATGGCCGGCGCTGGAAGTACGATAGTAAACGTTGAAAGTTTGGCGTTGAACAGCTTAGAGGGAGTTGAAGAAGATAGAACATGAAACACGAAGGGGCATAATCAAGTTGACTATCGCGTACGAATCGTATGCAAAACTGCACAGCAGGCTGCATTCTCCCTCCACCTTGCGCCACATGTTCTCTGCGAGATATCTATAAAACATAAGCATTATTATACTTTCTAATGTGGTTGCAAGACAGCTGCAGTGGTCCGCTGCATATCCGGTAAGTCAAAGCCACCGTTCTCGGTTATGCCTAGATTACATAATCGATGATTATGTCTTTTCAATACTGCGCTTATAAGCCCAAAATTTAGCTAACTTATATTTTATTTCCGTGAGATGTATCAAATGTTCTGCACTGAGAAAGATTCATTCTTTATAGTAACTAGAAAAATTTAGTAAAACAGGCATCGTTGAAAAAACTGTTTGAATATTGTTGGAATTACGAAAAACGAGGTACGCGTAACCATTTTGCGCTATTTTCGATCCTTTTTTGGTAATTGCAACGCAAAATTATTTTGTTCGGTTTACTCTACTTTTTTAGTTAAACAAGGCTTTGACACAATTACAAGAAGATATAGTAACAGTGATCGTAATGAGAAAGAATACTAACGGATACTAGACTTTCCGGTAACAACTGCAAAACTAATTTTCATTTTGTACCTTGAACTATATTTTTAGATTGTGGTAAAAAATGAAAATAGTTGAGGACTGAGCGGTAACCGGAACTAAAAATATCTCTCAGTGTGGTTTCGCGGCTACTTGTTTCGGTGTATTTTTTCACTTACAATTAGCTCGAATCCCCTTACTCGATAACATGCTATAAAAATAAGATTAAGATAATTATACAAAATCTATATCTGATTTCCGTTTCAACTTTCGCATTAGTGATACCTCTGAACCTTTAGTGTAATGTTTTCTTTGCAGAAATGGCACTGATAATTATACAATCGACATGTCACAGTGTGTTTTTGTTCCAAATGCAGGAGAGAGAGAGAGAAAAACCCTTGAAGAGAGTTGGATCGCAGTCCAGTTATTTGAAAAAAAATCACTTGTGCCAGCGCCCGGGGCTGAAGGCCCTTAAAACATTTTCATGCTCGGGGTGAATTTAATCGACGAAGACTTCCAAGGAGACGGAAAAAACCTTGTATTTAGACAGGGTATATTTTCCGTACAAACGACCCTTGTAGGTGCTTCGAAGGTGTGGTCAAAGCGTGCGTCTAGCCTCTGCTGGTATGAGCAGAGCGATTAGGGTATGAGGGGGTCACCGCAATACCGGTAGACCAATTTGCATTTGTAATTACGAACGGAGAAGGTGATACAGTGTCTGACCTCGCCGTAGAGACATCGACCATCTATTAACCCTCCAGGCTCCGCGAAGCCTCGTATGACCCGGCAACGGATCCTCTCGCCCTCTGTCGTGCTAAAGCCAGCCGAACTTCTCGAACCGTCAGACACTATATACACGTTATGTATTACATATGTGTACATACATCTCAGGGAAACGGAATTCCGTCATGGACGAAAGCACGCCGATCGCCTCTGCGATGACGGTGAAAGGACTGCGGTTCGTTCTCTTTATGAACGACACAGACTCCAACCGAATGACACACGTATCTTTTTCTACAAAGAATTTCTTACTTCTGTAACATGTAATTGCTCGTATCGTGCCCAATATTTCATCCGTTATCGCCTCCTAATCCCAAGTCTCAGATTTTTTCATGCTAAATCGGACACACTTGCAAAGTTACAGTCCATTGAGATCCACACCGTATTTTTCTTACAATCAAAGTGCAGAACTAGATACGTGATTCTGTATTGAATTTTGGCTCATATTATCGTCTATCAATTAACACTGCCTGTACAATTTGTATGCTTCTGGATGTTAAGCCTGGCAGTCTTCTCAACTTACACGTCACGTACGTCATCGATTTCTTTTGGCATCGCACCCATCGTTCAGTTTCTCATCGTGTGTGAATGCGGTTGGCTCGAAGTATAATTGGCTAAAAAACAAGTCTTGAATTCACGGAGATACCGAGCTTTTTTACGCAAAGGGCATAACGCGAGAACACAAAGGACGAAGAGCTCTTACCAAGGCTCTAAGCAACGCAATTTCAACGGTCAGGCAGACATCCGGGGACTAATGTTGCGTCAAATTGGTACTCCGCGTGTGGCCTTTGAGTACCTATACGGTATGTCGCCTCCTCCCTCTTCTGAATTTGGTGTCCTGATGTGTAACGAATAAGAGTAAAACAGAGAAACCAATTCGACCTCTTCTCGCGTACTACTCGACGGCCATTTATTCATGAAGTATTCTCAACTTTATTGTAAAATCTTCAGTCATCCAGAAGTAATTCGGGGAAATTAATTTAGGTCTCGTAGGTATCGTAGCGGTTCAGATCAATAGTGATGCAAAAATGGTTTCGGATTCAACTCATCTACCACGTGGCGAAATTTTTCACAATCTTGAATAAATATCATAACTGTATGGAGTATCTTATCTGGCAGCCTTCTTAGGACTCTTTTGGGACTAAATTTTAACCGACCTAACGTATCTTATCTCGCTCACGAAGCGAACTGGAATGATTTAGTTGATAATTGATTTCCCGCTTCTCAGTCTTTACAACGTGCAATACGTACCGGAGATTTCACAATTCTGTGAAATAATGCTGAACGTAATAATAATAGACTTGATAATTTATTTCAACGTTCATTATATACCTTGGCATATAATCTCAACTTGAAGGAATGTTTTGTTCCTTTGAATGGACGGTGATAATTATTTTTGCCCTCTGCTAACTTGGCTCTTTGATACAGTGAAGGGGTGGTTGACAAGATCCAGATTGAAATCTCAATTGTATTAACTTCGTTATTCTTTATGGACAATTTGAATTTCTCCTACGCTATCTCTTTCGTCAGAATTGGTTGCATTGATGCTAATAATCTGGAAGTCCTAGGATAGAAGAATATAGAAAACACATAATCCTCGTGACTCAAAAATTGACTGTAAGACTGCTCGACTGTAAGGAACAATAGAACGCTAGATCGTTCTATACAGCAGAGGTTGATTCAACGAACGATAACCAAACAATAGTCACTTATTATATTCGCAATACAGCTACGGGAAAAACTTTCTTAGAATTCTTAGTGCGAGAAATGCCATAAAAGACACGTGTTCCGCAAAGTCCACTAAGAGTCCAGCGAAGTGAACGCAGCCATTTCGACCACCCTTGACCTTACTAACGGCGGTGGGCTGCAGCAAACGCCTTCATTAATTAACTAAGTGGCCCCAGTGCGCCATAATTAAATGTTACAGTTTTAAACGAGTCCTCTCTAAATGAGGGTTCCTGATATCGTTCCTCGGAGTTGATCCTTTTTGCCTCTTACACGAAGAAACGAATTACACCGCAGCGTGAAGTAACGTTCTTGAGGTCATACCTACTGGCGAGCAAATATCTCATTCGTTGAAATTCCTACCCACTTTCTGTTACAATCGCTCAAAATTTGCAAAAAATTACTTCACCTGCTTTCAAATCGTTCAGAAATCACTCGAAATCGTTAAAAATACTTGAAATCGCTTTAAATTGCTTGAGGGGGGTGCCAAGGTAAGAGCAGTGAAAAATGATCATTTTATTTAATATCTTATTACGACTGGACTAATGAACGGAACACAGTGAACTAAAACGCATTTGAAAACTGCGAATTTCTGCTTTAGAACACAGAAAAGTTTTTCAGGTTACACCGGTCAGCACAAATTTTCAGTCTGGGTTGTAGATATTCAACCTATCGAACATCTTTTCGCTGATCAGATTGTCAAATATTTGCAGCTTCTACTTAACTATAACTCTGAAATAATAACGTAACCTTTTACACTTCATCTTCAAGTTCCTGACATTGAAACTTCAACGTAGATGAAACTATACACACCACAGGCCTCATGCTTTAAGCCAAGGAAACGACCCTAGAAGTTTGAGCAGTATCCATGATCCAGAGGTCTGATACTCTCCTTGTTAGTACGTGTAATACGACATATTATAACCAAGGCTACAGTATTTCATATGGTACTTCGAAATAAGATTTATCAATTAACTGCTGAGTTCAAAGGTGTAAATCTACCGGTAATTATACAGAGGTCGATCGTTATTCAATATCTCTCCCCCTAAGTTTGGCTATAAATATCACGCGGCTTAGTTTACCGGCCTGAATATTGATTTTGAGTGAATATTAATATTGCGCCCCCGTGCGCGATAATCAAGTTACAATGCATTTTGGTATAAAATTTCTTTTTCTCCAATCACAATGCGGTATCACTATTTTGGCACATTGAGTTTCGAGTTGGTATACTTTTTTTCGTTGACTGTTATCAAACTCGTCTTGCGTTTTGGGCTCCAGTTCTAGCTTTGACGTTTATAAAATATTTGGAAATTGATGCACGGTTGTAAAAGATATTAGGAAGACACGGGTTTGCCACAGAAAATTTTAACGTAAGAACGACCGACATAAATTATACATTTGTAGCTGGGATATTGTTCTTCGTTGAAAGAATGTAAGTTTTTTTATCCTCCCGACGTTCAAGCCACGCTGCAGTATTGACGAGAAAAATCGAGTCGGACTTTTCTTCCGTGTACGGTAGAGAAAATTGTGGTGTGGCAGCAGGAGTTTAAAAGAATCCGGAAGAAAACTTGGTGTAAAATCAAATCTCCTCAAAAGTTAATATTCTTTGAAGCAATCTTCGCCTCGCAAAGAACAGCGTGCTTCTAGGAAGATTTCCCCATTGTAAACACAACTCCGCGATACCTTACATACCGAAATCGCTTCCGCCTGCAAGGCAAGAGCGAAAAAATGAGGAGTAAAGAACGAAAATTTAAGGGCTGAAAGTTTATCTTTTCGTAGATGCTGCGGTACGCGAAGTAGTGACAAGGTGGAGAGAAATCTTTATGCTACCAGAGATAAAAAACATATAAATGAAATTATTTGATTTGATAAAATGGCTCACTTTCAACTTACCTTATCTGATTCTAAGGAAGCTTTTCTTGTGACTGCAATGGAATGAAATATAATTTATAGAGATCAGAAAAATTGCATGAAATGAAAGGCTTGTTACACTGTTTCCTTGAACAGAATAAATTCATCTCTCAATGAATAATGCACGCAACGTTGCAGTGTTAATAAATTTTGTTTGTCATCAATGTATCTTACATGCCAAAAATCGTGCTAAAGGCTCTTTTCATTGATCAATTATTCGAAATCAGGTTACCGCTGAACGGAAATCGGAAATTTCACGCAAAAGCTCGACGAAAACACTGCAAAACAATGATACAACAAATCTAATGCCGACAAACACGACCCAATTAATGATCGATCGATGTTTCGGTTCATTAGGAGGATACATCGGCACGAGTTCAATGACCCGAACCGAGGGCAAACTGATTGTGAATTAATTGAAACTTGATAGTCGCTGCAACGTCGAAGCGCCGATAATGTTTAAATGAAAACTGCGCCGAGGCATCCATGTAACAAAGTGTGACGGGAATATGAACATGAATATGTAGATGACGTTCGGGCTATTCGCCGAGGCTAGAGGCCCAACTTATGGTAAACACGTGCAACTTAGCCGCTTAATAACGTCTCTGTATACACGCTGTTATGTCGTTTCAGGGGCGTTTCTCAAGGCGGGTGTATTATTCATCCTGCATCCTTACTCGGAGGAAAATCTACCTTACGTATGACGTATATATTCAAGTCAAAATGAGCCATTCAAGTTCAACTTTTTCTGGATCAGCCACCCGGAGAGAAGAAAAAGAGCAGATTATACTCGGAACTGAAAGAAAAGACGAACCCATTAGGGTTTTTGAAGAAAAAGAAGTACCCGTTACAATTATATTTCTTAGAGGCGGGGTTGGAGTTCCGAATTTGAAAAGTTCCGAGAGCGCCTAATTGCGAATTATTTGGTGGCGAAACTTGAAGTAAAGAAATCAGACTTTTATGAAACTACAAAGTTTCGAACTGTCGGAAAGCCGACGGCTCAATGTTCCGATATGCAAGATTCTACAAATTCAAGTTCCGAAAAGTAAAGTTTCGATAGGGTAAAGTTCCGAAAATTAATATATACTCACACAGCGTGGTTTAGTCAACGAGCGGATGTAAAAAATCAGAACAACCGGGATGCCGAAAATAAAAATATGGAAAATCGAGGGCAAGGAGAGATCAAAGTGGTGAAATTTCACCAAGCCAGAATTTCGCAGAACTGAAAATCTTCGATCATTCGAAATTTTGATTTTGCAGATTTCTAAATTTTCTCATTTTCGGAACTTTGAGCGTCGCGTTTTGGACCATTAGAAACTTTGATGTTACATCAAAGTAAGATTTCTTTACTTCGATTTTCACCACCAAAAAATTTCAGAATTTCGAAATTTCAACCCCGACCCATTTTTTACTAATAATGTAACAGGTTTTATTTTTCACAGAATGGTTTTCACCGTTTCCAGAGTAAATTCTCCATTTTATATAGTATATCTTACCAAAAAAAAACCTGATGTGACCATCTCTTCCTGTACTCTTAACTATAATCTGCTCTTTTATTCTTCATACACCGTGTAAGGATCTTGATTAATGCGAAGAATAGAAGTGGCGAGTGAGCAAAAGCAATAATTCCATCCAAGTTCAACCTCTAAAATGCGGCAAAACCGTAACAAATAAATATCTCCTCACGTTCGGCACGGATAACGCGAAGAACAAATTTTCGTCGAACAACTCCGCAGCGTACATATAAACACAATTTAGTCCCGATTCAGTTTGAATTTGAATTGAATCAAACACTCACCTATAACCGACACGTTACAAACTACCGACGAACAAGCAAACGGACAAAACTGATAGTTTTTCTCACTGTGGTACGATAAATTCATTTTCGGAAAACTGTTTCATCCAAAATAAGCTTGACGACATACGTTATCCGCGAGGTCTTAATCGCCGTCATAATCAGGTATACGTAGGCCTCGTAATCTTGCATAATCCTTGTTGTCTCTTGAAATCTCATCCAGTCCTTGGAATCTCTGAACTACATTATAAACCGTTGTAATCTTCCTGTAAAAATGAAATTTGTAACACTTTGATATTATTCACGTTTCGAATCACCTGTAATCCTTGTAACCCCTTGCAATCATTTTTTATCTCTTCATATTCTTCATCTTATCTTTGTAATCCTTGTCATTCCTCGTGATTTTCTTGTAAATTTTTTTTTTATACATCGCGTTATGATTTTGTCATTCTCGCAATATTTGCGATCTTTATACTCACTCGAAATCTTTGCAATCCTCTGGTGATATCTGTACAGTGCTTCTTCTTTCAATATCGTTAATCAACTTATAATCTACATAATCGTAATCGGTGTACACTATTTTCAACACGGATTGGTGCATCAATTTGAAAACTTGACGGGAGGCGCATTTTTTTTCTACCCAAGAGATATTAGAGCTCGTTTGTGCAACATTTTTCATGTCGTAATATTTCATTAGTATAGACCAACTCGTACCACCGGATTAAGGATGGGCCCCATCATCTTGATCAGAAGTGAGAAAAAGAGAAAACCGTTCGAAAAATCTCCAGGAATGCTTTTTTTCATAATAATAGTAAATACAATCCAACATTCATAGAATGAAATCGAAGTAAATCGCAACACAAACTGTAAGGTATCATCAATTTGAGAAAAGTTTTATAATTAAGGGGGGAGTCTGCTTTAGAGGCTTCACAAAATCGATTTTTTCAAGGATTTTTTTGGGAAGGAAAGAAATATCCGATTGAAACGAAACTTTCAGGTTTTATTGTTATATATTTCAGCAGTCTTCTTAAATTTTTTCGTTAAGATATATGTCATATTATGCCTGGTACAAGCATTTCACCGAGGCGTCTCGAGTGTGCATTTGTCGTGCGGCGGGAAATGTCGCAATATCCATCTGAAACAAAGAACCCAAAAAAATTTTTACTTCTCAATAGTATAGCTTCTAGTTAAACCAAGAAAATTCAACAAAAAGTGAAAAATTCAACAATTTTTCGCAAATTAAAAAAAAATTCATTTTTTTTTATTAAAAAATTCACGTTAGATTGTTTAAAAAGTGGGTTAATCTTAACTTTCTTAAGGTTTTTTAGGTTCAACTAGAAGAGAATTTAATCCCGAGTACAATGTAATTTGTCTCGTTTCGATAGGACGTTTAGTTTTTTCCCTATCTTTCCCGCCAATTAGGAAAAATCGTAAAAATTAAAAACCGAGAAATCGTGCGTCAAAGTTTTCGTATATAAAAAATCGTAACTTTCTTGAACTTACCGCATTAATATGCTAATCAACGATTCCTGGTCCATAGAGTTGCCCTTCAGACTCTTCAAGAAACTGGTTCAAAACTTCAAAAAACTGGTTCAGACTCTTCAAAAAACTGGTTGAAAACTTCAAAACACCGCTCGTATACCTGCTCGACGCTTGCTCACTATTTCTTCTGTAACTCCGAAAATATTTCGAATTTGCGTCTGAAATTTTAGAGACACATTCTTGGATAGTTTGGGAAGACATTTATGCAAAAAAAAAAATAGATTTTTTGAAGCCTCTAAAGCAGGCACTCTGGTATATTTGATCCGATTCTAATGACTTTAAGCTTATTTTGTTTACTGCAAATACCTTCGGCGGTAAATTGAAAAATTTACAAACAATTTAGAAACAGTTATCTTCGCCGAGCACTTTTCAAAAAAATCATCCGATCTATCTCAATACCAAAGACTACCATTGTAACATGTTTGTAATATCGGACTTTGAATTTGAATATATTCAGTTGAAGTATTAAAAATTGAAATATCAGGAGCACATCTTAATGGTTAAAAAATGCATCAGCTTGTTTCTTGGAAACGATCAGGCCTGGATAATAGATGTATAATAATACCTATAAGTGGCACAATTGCGCAAATAGACGTACCTATTTGAATACTGCTATTAATGAACTAGTCTTGACCTGTATACTCAGAGATGAATCAAGTCTAATAACCGGTGCTAAAATTAAGCGGTATATTAACTGTAGGTAATAGTCCTCTAAGGCTGGGCTATAGCAATTTTACCAAGGCCTACCTTCAGAAAAAAATGACAGATATGAAGGTTTCAATGTGCCTAATTTATATCTGCTTTCCATTTTTACCTGTCACGTATTATATATTACATTATATGATTTTTTTTTTCATTGTGCAAAATTCAGAATTTGTTGCGTTTCGTTTTTGCGTTTACACTAATTTCATCTATTTAAATAGTATCTGACTTCATGTCGCGAAGTCCGAAAAGGAAGAAAACTACAAAGTAACTAGAATTATACCCGCAGATAGACTTCCGGGCAATTTTAATGCTTAAAGTTATTAACTTTATAGCTTTTCTTATAAATATTGTTGCTATCGTCAATCTTTGATTATAATTTGTTGGAAAAAATATCGTTTTGTTAAAAAAAACATTAGCGTCAAATCTATATTAATTATACGTAATGATAAGGAAAAAAAAAGTTGATTTTTTTATAGACCTGTATTATTGAGGCGTGTCAAAAAAACAAAAGAATACACGAGTCATTCTTGGCCAAGTCGGGAGTGCTCAGAGTTTTGAGTTTTAAATTTTACTGTAGGAACATTTTTCTCTCGTTAGTATTTTCCAGTCAAAGCATTTCAAGTATCTTCTTTTTGCGCTCAGCGAATTTGTCTATTCCATTAACATGCTATGAAATTTTTATGTAACTGGCGGCTTGCCCGTAAAAAATACTTGGCGGGCACAAAATGTTTATTTATATTCCAAACTATTAAAGGAAATATATTTACGAGCCTCTGACATTGATGGTAATAAGAAATTTTTGAATGCGGACAGAAAAATTGAGGCTCCCTAAAATGTGTTACTGTTTTATTTCAGCGATTTTTTTTTACTTTGAACTTAATCGAAAACCAACAGGTCAACTCTGGTCTAAGGTAAGGCCGGTTTTTTTTTTGATTTATTATAAAGTCTTCGATGAATTCAAAAGCACAATAAATACGAAAATCAATGAGTAACTAAGTTAAATTTGAACTTTTAGTCACTTTTTGATTTTCATTTGGAAAATCCTTCGAATTTAGAGCACCTGTTAACGAAGGAAGGTGGTATTTTTTTTTCTAAGTGTTTAAGGAAAACGAACGTTTGCAAAGTTGGCGTGGAACACTTATAATGGAATTATCCCATCTGACGTAAAATCACTGTATTATCACGTGCTCCTTGTGTGAGCATCAAATATTATTGGGAAGAATAACGATAATGAGTCGGAGCCTTAGCTCCGACTGACGACGAGAGAGAGGGATCAAGTCCAATCAGACTTTCTTGTATACAAGTCGATAACGATTCAAAATCATTAATAACTTACACTTTGACATTACGTTTTCATTTAAGAGTAACAGAGGGTGATGGTTTGAGTTAATTCCAAAGAATATTCTGTCTTCCGGTGAAAGATGTACGATAAACAGTAGACAAAGACAACATTGATACAAAGGCAGTTTTGACTTGCGAATAAAAATAATAGCAAAATAAGAAAATAGCAAAAACAATCAACGTTTCACATGAAGTGAAGTACAAAACGAAGTTGAAATAAACTCGAAATTCTTGCGACCAAAGAAAAATATAATAATCACTAATAATACGGTTTGTGCTGAAACCTTTAGAGGTGTTTATTTAACCAAAAACGCAGAGCTTCTGGTGTGCAGTTCCATTCATTATGTTGAAAGAGTTAGTGATTTGTTACATAAATAACTCTTTAATAATAATATGAAGGTTCGTCGCAGAAAAGAGGGGAGAGGCAGCCTGTCTGTGGGACTAAACATGTTTTTTCACATATTTTGCGGTGAGTGTCTAAGGCAGAGGACGTAGGAGACTGACTAGTTGCGATTTAGCTGTTGCCATGTGCAGTTAGCAGTGCAATAAACAACCTATTGACTCGGTGTGGGAACCAAGGCAGTTAGGTAAGGATAACAAGAGGACGCAGGGTGTAGGGTATGGGGAAAAATGTGGGAACAGAGTTGAAGCAAAGTACGGAGCGAAGAAACAAATTTAACGACTAGTCGAAAATTCAATTTTTGAAATAATCGAGTTATTACTCATCACTCTAATCGTAAGCTGTACTTGAAAAGTAACAATTTAAACAACCAAATTTTGTATCGAAACTTACGGATTTCCAGAAACCTGCTTTTCTCTAAACTTCATTTATTCTTCAAGTATTGCAATGAAGAAGATAAAAAACTTGCGCACCCATTTTAAACTGCACTGTGGTTTTGTAGAATATTTACAATAAATCAATGCCAAGGATAACGACTAAATAATGATTGTATTGATCTGAATTACATCGTGAAACTTGTTTTTAATTATGGTCGTCTCGAAGTCGGTTTTGCTATAAGACAACTGTGAGGATTAGAGTGAAAACAATAATCGAGTATTCACTGGGTCACTTATGTCAAAGAATATTTACAAAAAATCAAAGCCTGCAAAAGTGCACTGTAGTAACAAACAATATTTACAAAAAATCAATTCCTATTCCAATGACTGAATAATCACGGTATTAATCCGAGTTGCGTCGTGAGGCTTGATTTTGATTCTCGCCGTGTCGAAACCGGTCTTGCCATCAGACAAGTTTGAGGATTAGGAAAAAAACAGTGATCGAGTATTCACGAGCTTACGTATATCAAAGATCGATAGAGAATGTTGCACACTGTGGATCAGTTTCGTATGAAATCGCCCAGAAAAGTCGAGAAAATTCGAATGATTTGAAAAAGACGCATCATTCTTTAATGAATTTTAAAAAATCTCAACGTTTTCATGTTTCCACAAAAAAATCTCCCTTGCATATACGGTTACTGGAATTTTTTTTTCGCAAATTCCCGATTTCACAGATTATCCAAATGGTCTTGACGTAACAAGTACTATAAATTTTGAACGAATGAACGAATGTTGAAGAATAGTTTTACATTATGTGCGGACTTTTTCCCGTGTCTCAAGTTGTTCAACAACATGTCAAATCAAGCCAAGAACTGATAGCAAAATTTTTAATCAAATAGTTCTTACAAAGTACCGATAGTATCGAAGTTCAGTATTTCATTCCAACATTGAGAGTATCACTAGCGGCCAAGGTCTTTAATTCGCGGTAGTAAAAAATCTGTTATTCATTCAAGACGAAGAAAGGCACGATTTAATTTAAAAGTAAATACAATTTTAAACATTAATGAGGACCTGGTTATGTAAATAAATCCGTAAAACAATATTATAGATTGTGATAATTGCCATGCCATCCTGGTAATATAAACAGGCAGTTCATGGAGACTAAAATAGTCATTCGATGTCCGCAAACGATTACAAATAAAAAGTTTTTCAGAATCTTGTTTCTACCATCAAAAATTTTATGAATTATTTTTTATTTATTTTATTGTAGCTACGTTTCTTCAATCGAATCACGCCTCTCTTCACAGACATCTACTTGTTAATAATATATGACTCCACTTCTTCTGCAATCAATAATTAATTTTTAGACAGACTTCTGAATGCGCGACAAGTTTTTGTTGACAATTGCTATTTTTCTGTGATCAGACATAAACAGCTCGAGAACAACGAAATTCATCGTATTTAAAGGTTTACTACACCTGTAAAAGAGCTTGTTCTTCAATAAAGCACACCCGGTAAGACGATTCTTATTGTGTAATGTTTGAAAAGGAATTGGCGAAACAATCTTGCTTTCACTTTTTCGCTTGATTTTACGTCATGTTCATTAAGTTGGGCGATTTTCGATCGGTCAAACACTACAACTTAAAATCGTCTTAAATTCGTTGGAAATATGCAGATTTTGGAGGAAAAATTACTAGCATCTATCCATTTGCTCAAAAATCATAGTAGTTGTGAAAAAAAGTACAAATGGGTGGAAAATATGTAAAATCAATTTTATAAAACAAAAAAAGAAAGAAATTATTACCAACAACAGTATACATAAACAAAAAGTCTTGAATGTAAAGAATAAAAAATTGATTATCCTAACTTGGAATGTTTCGGTCTGACCTTCATCAAAGATTCAATGTATGAAACCGGTTTATTTAGTAACTTCACGACTGACCTTAATCCTCTAAATGACCGGTATCGCATAGTATATTCTACTTTTTGCTTATGATTCGATCACCGCAAATTGACGATGCAATTCCTTCAGACTTTAATCGTCCTTTTTCTTCTCTCATAACGCTGGTCGACAAAAATTCACTTTTTGTGTGTTACATGAAAACTTTTAACTGATTATGTTAGAAACAAGGTTTAGTATAATAGATTTGTTAAAAGAATATTGAAGATACGAATAGTTTTATTGCAATATGATTTTTTTAGTCACACACAATCTTCGTTGTATTTGATGAGTTATCGAATCTTGAAGGGAAGATTATTTTGCCGACCTCGTTTTTCATTGTTGTAGTGAAAAATTTATTATTCACTTCAAAGGATGTGTAAATTGTCAAGAAAGAAATATGACGAATAATTGTAATTAGTTTGTTCCTTTGAGAAAAATTTTATTCAATAACGTCATTTACTTGAACTGTGACTATGATGGCTTGTTTAGTACAAACGAAATATTCCACTTAAAGCAAACACCCAAGAACACATTCACCCTATTGAATCCCGAAATTTCTGAACTGCTGAAAATGGCGTTGAAGATGGAATCATGCAGTATCGAAGAACTGTGTCCTGCCTCGGAGGGAGGTGAAAAACTATTACTTGAACTGCGACACAGGCTTGAAGAGTGGCTTAAATTTCAACCGCATCTTCCTCAAGGTAAACTAATATGTGATCATACCATTAGGCGAAAGAAAAATGTTTCTGTGATGTTGAAAACATTTATAAGACATTTCTCCGAAAACTAGATACTGTACATTTTGAAGACAGATTTCTTTCTACTATTCAGAAGCTATGCAAATTATTTTTTATTGCAATTATTTCCTTGTCAAAGAATTATGGGTGACAAAAGAATAGGATATGCTATTCATTTACGGAAAAATTTTAACCTTTTAAAAACTTGTTTTTTTTTCACGTATCTAGAAATATATCCAAAAATAAACTTGAAATTTCGACGTTTCAAACCATTTACCCTAAAAAAAAACACTATGAGTCACATTTTTTTTCAAAGCGATAAATGCTGATAATCTATAGACAAAAATTTGGTGGATAAATGAATCAACGTGTCACTTGGAATAGATCAGACCGAAGGGATGAAATTTACGACATGTTCACATAAGTGAACCTGACAGCACGTGAAAATTGTTATTGAATTGAATGTTTTCTGCTTGATTGCTTAGTTATAAATGCGTGTTATATTTTAATAATATAATAAACATTGTCAATAATAATTGTTGACATTGGATTTCGAAGGTAAAACGAACCTGAGTTCCCTCGAGAAAATTTTTTGTTAAAATACAATGAATAGTCGGTTTACTATATGTGGTGGCTCAAACATTTTCACATATAATAACACCGGATATTTGAGAATTTTGTCTGATTTTTCCAAGCTAATTAATTATCTGCAATATTTTTCTCGAAATATTCATGAGTCAAAAGTTCAACGACACGAATCCACCTTTCAAAATAAAAAAAATCGTATTTCGTACATCATCATTCTTACAAAACAATTAATTATCTCCTAGTCGGTGACAGCATTCTCTAAAAATTGATAGGAGTAGAGATTTTAATGATGTATTAACAATAAAATATTGTCATTTTTCTTGAAGATATTCCCAAGCAAATTCTGGAGTATTTCATCCTCGGTACGAAGATGAGCTTAGAACAAGCCAAGCAGAAACTGGACATGTTCTACACCCTGAAGAAGCTGGTACCGGAGGTACTTGCAAACAGAGATCCGCGTGGTTCTGGCCTGACACGCTTCCACAAAATGATGTAGGAACCAAAACAATTATTTTTTCAAGTAAAAAGCATAGCTCTATATAAGGAATTTCATGCGAACCCAACCAACGCCTGACCTTCGCCATTTCCGATTTTGTTTCAAACTTCTGCAATTCTCTCAACTCTAAAACAGTGCCCTGAATTGCTGAATTATTTATATATATATATATATCTAAAGTGATTTTGCAAAGAATCTTCTTCGAAATTCTCAAGAAATTCTCAGAAGTTGTGTCACCAACTAATTAAAATAAAGCCTTTGGAAAAAAAAAGAAATACTAAAATTTATATTCACGTTCACGTTAATACGGAGGAAGAAATCTGTAGTTAAAATCAGAAAATAAAAATATTTTTGTCGCGGTACCTATAGACAGAGATTTGAGTTGAATTACGTGGGAGGTGCGTAAGAGTAACGGACCCAGTATCGTCACTCAAAAGTTTCTTGGATTAGCGACTGGAGTCGGGCGCTACAATCGGGCAGAAACGAGGCGAGGTGGGGGTAGCGGCCTGGTTTTCAAATTTTCAGTCGAGCTCTAGACACGGTGATGACCAGAAGTGCTCGAGAAAGTTAATCGGCATCCAAACGATAGCGATACAAGGGGGGAGTCCGTCAATTTGAAGTTGAATACGAGAACGAGCGGATTCATATCAGAGGCGCCTCGTTCTTTGCGACATGGACACCGAAGTGTTCGTGTGAACACTTAAGAATCCCGGCTTCTGATTTTGAGCAGATTGCACTTATCGAATCGACCATTGTGCCGGATTGTCGTCATCGTTGAAAGAAAGCAAGAAATCTGTAACTCAAAATTCTGAACCCTTTTCGTTTAATCGAGAATCGCCAATGCACAATTCATGTATGTTATTTATAATGTGGATGGGTTTCTTCGTCAAAAATAAATTGTTCTCTTTTGTTTCAGGCGTACCGTCTATCTTCCAAAATTGACACCAGAAAAGTACAGAGTCTGCATTTTTCAACCCTTCGTTGACGACTATACCGACTTTAACTCCAGTGATGATGCTAAGTACGTAATTTGGCGAGACGAATTGACGATTTGAAATTCAAATCTTACACCAAGTATTTTTGTCACACGCGTCAGTAATTTTTACGGAGTCGATTAGATTTTTTTCTAAAAGTAAATGACGAGGTCTACCGCTCTTTCAAATTTCTTCAACATTCTTCGGCAAACTACAAGCTAACTCGCCAACGCGTTACGTCGACAGGTATGCTCTGATGATCGAAGAAATACTGATGCTGGACATCGAAGCCCGCAGTCTTGGAAGCATTTACGTATACGATCAATCAAAGATAACCTTTGCTTTGGTCGCTAAATATACTCCGGCTTTGATAAAAAAATTTGAAATAATTGCAACGGCAAGTATTCCCAACATTAAGTTCTAAGCGTTCCAAATGCTTTACGGCATTGCGCCACTTCGAGACAATCAGCTACTGGAATTCATCCTCAGGCTCTCGCGAGACCAAATCAACTAAGTCATCTTTATTCTTTCACCTTCAGAAAGCTTACGCAAAAAAGATTAAAGGGATTCATTTGATCAACGCGGCACCCCTGACAGACACTCTGGTCGCCCTGGGTAAGAAAGCTTTGAAGCCAAAACTCGCTGCAAGGGTATGTAAACATAAAAGCTGAACGTGTTTTCTATATACTGTTTTACAAAAATTATCATTTTATATAATTGAAGAGATTCGTGGTGAAAAGATACGAAGTAAAATACTTTTAGTGCCGACTCTTCCGCATTATTGGACGTTAAAATTGTTCAACGTATTAGATGAATTCGGTCAAACTAACCTGCACGAATTTGCACCCACAGATTACCGTTCACCAAAAAGGAAGCTACGAATCATTATATCAGGTAATACCGAAGTCGATTCTACCCAAAGATTATGGTGGTGATGAACAATCCATGGAACATCTCGATGGTGAGTTTGAAAGTGAAATTAAACTTTTCGCACACTCATATCTTCGAATTTCTGTCGAAATATAGAACTGCAACACATGAAATATTAATCAAATTGAACAAATCGAAATCGCTGTAATGTGTGAGGCATGATATGCGAAAGGCGTAATTTATAAAAATTTCTTTTTTTATTGTAACGCAGAATTGTGGAGGCAGAAAGTTGACGAGAAACGTGACTGGTTCCTAGATCAGGATAAGATCGTGGTTGACGAAAAACTTCGTCCTGGGCCACCAATGAATGCCGACGAACTTTTCGGCTTCTCCGGATCTTTTCGGAAGCTAGACGTCGACTAGGAATAAACAGCTTTTTAATTATGAAATATTATGCACTGTGTTCCCTGAATGAACTGGAAACATTTTCCGGTATCACGTCGTCCTAGGTCGTTGCAGCGCAGTGGAAACCAGACAACTTGCAGCTCTTCAAAGTATAATAGGAAATAAATTTATCACGAATGAATCATGTATCAAGAATAACAAAAACACCGGGTTATAATTTGTTCTTAAATCGATAAAATTGAATTGTTTGAAAAATTCTCATAAATAAAAAGTATCGCATTCACAGAAAGGGAGCGTCCATAAATTACGTTATCGAATTTTAAGGGTTTTTGACCCTTGGAATTGCCTATTGTCTAAAAAATAGATGACCAAAATTATTTCTCGTGTGTCAAAACTTCTGCTTATAATTGCCAATTACTTTCTCTAGCGATATTTTACTCACTAGTGACGAGCGATTATTTGTACAAAATTGAAGAATATTATTAAAACTGTCCGAATTAATTTCGTCCTTTGTACATAGAAACGTCAAGCCTTGTCGATCGTCAGCAAACCTCCGACTTTTTTCTTTGGTGCATTCGTTGACTTTTTCTTAGCTGGTATCACATGACGTGACCAAACCAAGTTCGCTCAAACAGGTTCTCAGATTTCCCAGAATGAAGCTGAGACATCGCTGACCTTCAATCATATCTTGCCACGATTGTTTTCAATTACGGATGCAATGGATTTTAAATCCACGATATCCGAAGCATCGATGTTAAATCAGAACTAAGCAGTATAGTAGAATTTGAGTTTATTTAAGACGACGTTTATCACAGAGTAAAAAATTGTGAACATAAAATTTACCACTCCCACCGATGCTGGCATCAAAAATAGAGCTTCCCATTTGAATACTCAAAGTTTAAGTCAGAATGGAAACCTTGGAAATGAGGTTCAAGCTCAAATCAAAGGTCACCATTGAATCCTTTGTCAAAAGTTAGCCAAGATTTGGACTTGGTAATTTTTTTTTCGCTGAACTCCGCAAGAATTCTAGGGGCTTCCATACTTCTACCTCACTCTATTTAATTGGGATATAGTAAAACGTTATGTAACAGTATAAAGTGAATTTTGCTAGACGCGGAACGATCCTATGCATATACGGTATGTGACGCTGTAACTTATTTCTCAAGGACCAATCACTTTAGATATTATGTGCATCTTCAGTATTTCAATAAACTGGAGACTTTTTTTCCATTTGGCTGGCGGGACTAATCGAAAAAAAATTATATTACACCTATGAATATCATTTTCGTTAATTAAGCTGACAGCCAGCATACATTATAGACGATAATCATACATTGAATACAATTTTGAAACAAAATGATACTTGAGTGCCAGACGTATAAAAAAGTTTTACTGCTTATAAACGTTGCAGGAAAAAAATCAACTGTCCAATTGATTAACAACCAATCGAAAAATTTTGCTAATCCGAGAACGCATGAAACAACATGCTTTAATTACCTTGTATACTGTACTGATGTCAGATTTTCACTCGGTTTTTTTTTTTTTTTTATATACTGTTTTTATTTTCGTTCACCTATTTTCTTTTCTCAAGCTAACAGAAAAGAGGAAAAGAGACTAAAATCATTGGAATCTGGTTAACCATTTTCGAGATATCGTAATTGTTATTTCTTTCTGTCGTTTTAAATTTTGTCAGCTCCAAGTGGAAAAAAGCCGCGCCAGTTGAAACCTAAATTATTCAAATCCGTGAACCGATATCGAACATATATTATCATTTTTATTTATTCTCATATGCATTTATTCCAATAAGTTAAAAATTACTGAACTGGTCGGACGAAACATCTTATTGGTATTAAGTGACGCAAAACCCCATCGATCGGGGCCAGGATCGTTAGAATCCCGAGATATCGCCGGCCTAAATAATTGCAGAGTTATAATAAAAAATAAAAGAGGTTCAACAATACGTAGCAGCGGATAAATATACGTTCCGTACAGAATATTTCATCTTATAAATAATTTGTCACGTCTCGCACGTAAGTTTGCACATTTCTAATTCTTCTCGCATTCATTCGAAATACGCGTTCACTTAGCGGGTGACTTGAAATCGCTTTACAAGTTTGTATCAAAATCTTTAATACCGATCGATTACGGCTACGGTTACGATTACGTCAGGCGGGTGTATTCCACTTTGACAAAAATAGCTGACTCGTTATTTCCATTAAACCCCTGACGGACATTTAATACAAACCACAATTTAAAGCCCGATATACAATGGGCCGTGTACTCGTACGCATTACACTGTACAAGATACGTGTTTACAGCGATGAGCGTAACCATGACACGTTCATTCTTTCGATATTTATTGTATACAGGTTCCATTGTTATAAACCACGGTTTCATCAATGCTTCACGGAACATTTTTCTAACAAGAACGCTCTGATGCTTCTGGACAGTCATTGTTCCTTGAAATTTATAAACTGTGAATGTACCTAAAAAATGTTGAATAAATTTTTCCATAACACACAGTCACGTGGCGAGGAGAAATGGAAAACTGGCGTGACTGGTTCCTGGAGCAGAATGCGGTCCAGCCATCGATGATAATAGCCTTTTGGGATTTTTGGCATCCTTCCGAAAACTGGACATCGAGTAAGCACGTTTAATTCAGTGTGAATGGATAAATACGATTCAGAAACAATTAATGTATTTATTAAATGTACAAATTTAGACTGAAAATGACCATTCGGATATCACGAGTTTAATTACAATGAATAAATTATCAGATGTGCGAAAGTTCAATTAAAAGTTTAGAATTACCGTTCAAATATTGAATATACACTGAGAAAAATTTCATTTTTTATAGTAACTAGAAAAATTCAGTAATACAGGCATCGTTGAAAAAACTGTTTGAATATTGTTGGAATTACGAAAAACGAGGTACGCGCAACCATTTTGCGCTATTGTCGATCCGTTTTTGGTAATTGCAACGCAAAATCAGTTTGTTCGTTTTACTCTACTTTTTTAGTTGAACAAGGCTTTTAACATCAATTTATTGTTACACAAGCATGAAATTTTCTCAACGGTTACAGGAAAATATAGTAACAGTGATCGTAATGAGAAAGAATAGTAACGGATACCAGACTTTTTCGGTAACAACTACGAAACTAATTTTCATTTTGTACCTAGAACTATATTATTTGATTTTGGTTAAAAAATGAAAATAGTCAAGGACTGAGCGATAACCGGAATTAAAAATTTCTCTCAGCTTACCTAAATAGCGGAAAGAAAAGAAGAGAAACAGAGAATCGTTCGGATACTCACTGCTTCACTGATTCTATACGCTAACGATTCGTTCTTGTACTCCTAATGTCGTACACAGATATCCATCCACCCTCGTGTTCATTGTTCGTGATAGCTTATGGCTATCGATTTCTACAACATTCGCCAATTGCGCCTGACGTAATGTTACTCTGACACGAGGCAAATATCACTCGGAGGTCGTTCTCTGTTTGAATGAAACACGCGTACGGATTCCCTGATATACATGTCACTGTATTTCCGTACACCGAAACTAGATTGGGAGAAACGAGGCTCTTGCCTCAAGCAACGTAAGATCCAGGACGCAACGTTTCGAGACGAGAAATTAATACATCAATACCCGAAAGGCTCTTCTATTCAAACTTTTAACCAACTTGACTAATTAAGCAAACAGAGAGCGGTAAAACGACGATGATGACAAGATCGTCATTCAATGATGAAAATGTTTACCTGTACTGTATCCACATGTTGGGTTCGACGAAGAGACTCGTACTCGATTGCAACGCGAGCTTTAATCTAAATTCGATGAATTCCAAGAATGATTTCTTCGATCATCGAGTAATGAGAGATCCAAGCATCCAAGTCCAACCGGCATGAATCCTTCGATGATCGCGTATTTTATGTGACCGCAGTCACGAGATTCGACATTACCGTTATTTCCCTCACTTAATAAACCATTTTTACGATTTCTCGCTCTACTTATTCCTTCGTCCCGGTGCCACGCTGACTGTTCGCACAAACTCCATAAACGCCCCCATTTATTGCACTGGACACACGAACGCACTCACAATCAAATATATAAGCTCAGCTCATGCTCGCGTTGGAAAAGCAGCAATCATAGTTCGCGGCGAAGTATCTTTTTCCTAATGATGGAAGTTTTATCGCGCTTTCGACTTGCCGGTTATTCTGGAATTGTTTGCGGACATCGAATCGGGACATATCTTTAATAATAATAATAATAATAATATTATATAATGAAAAATAATATTCACATTATTGAAACGAATAATTATGGCACCGCAAAAATGTCTGTCTAGACACGCAACTTGTTCAAAACAACCTAAAACTTCACTTATCAACGAACAATAGACGGTAAAAACCGTCATATCAATCACATCGTCACACCTTGTTTTGGGTCTTACATTGTCATTCGTCTGATAAGATAAAACTAGATCTTGGGCAAGTATATTTTTGCGTCTTCTAAATCTGAATAAATTTACAACAGCATTTACTTTCCAAATTTAGTAAATTTTTAGTCAATAAATAAAGATAGAAACATATATTTATACTTTAAAGCACGACATTTTTTATTCGGCTACACCTTTGTACAGTAAATGTCTAGTAAATTTCCGAACATTTTCAATGCACAGAATCTATAAAATGGGTCCTGGAGAAATAAAAACCAGATTCCAAATAAAACGTATCTTTGTAATGGTCCGGGACAAAAGGATCACAGATGCTGTATAAATTTGGAATTTAGATATTTAAAGAACGAAAACAAAAATGAAAATGCAGACGACTAGCTTATTTATATTTGAAAACAAGTTTCACGCATCGAAACCAGATTCCGTGAGTATAAATCGGTGATCGCAGCGTCACGAGCCGGTATGACAAGCTCTTCAAATAAAACCTGAACCGCAAAAGAACGGAGTCGGATGTCGGTTAGAGTGGCCGCGATGGTGTTTCAGAGAGAAGCAGAATTCAACCGGTACCAAGAGACGTAGTAGGCCATCATCGCTGGTGCGAAAGCGATGTAAGAGAACCTCGATAGTGGGACTAAATTTCAAAAGTTCAACTAAGACTCCGATTTAGTGCAACGCGAAGATTGCGTCTCGAGCAGAAGCTGCTTCTATCGCATTGGCATTCCTCGTATTCTTCTTCTCGGCCGTTATCAAGCAAAAATGTCGCTGACTCTCGAAGTCTGTAACATGGACGAATTGTGCGTCGCGATGGGGGGAAGTGAAACATTGTTGCTCGATTATTGTGACAAACTTCAAGACTGGTTGAAATTGCAACCGCATCTTCCTCACGGTAAGCCTGACATAAGTAACGTTTCGTCTTACATTTCTTTACGTCAGTTTCGATTAACGTTACCTGATTTGTTCCGAGCCAATTAATAACAATGTGTCAAAAAATGAGGTGTGTTTATTTCGTGATGCGTGGGTCCAAGACGATAAGCAGTCTCGTTTTGCCAACTTCATTTTTTTTTCTGTTTGTCAGGTTCAATTGACTCCATTTTCATTCGCACGTTTATGTACGCATCTTCGGAACCTGTTCTGGGCTCGGTGATTTAGTTTTATTGAGTGCGTGATTGCTGATCTTCGTGATACTGAATATTTTTTTTTTACTTTTTTAATTTTCTACATCTTTGTTGATGTAGAAAAAGTATTGGTTTCGGTAAAAAATCACTTTTTCTAATTTCAACAAATCTTTACGTTTTTGAACCTCTGAAATCCGAAAAACAGGTTTTCAGAAAAATATCGGTTTGGATGTCGATTTTTCCGTCTGTCCGACAAACTCCCGGGACAATCTTGCAAACGGCTCGGTAAAAAAATCTAAAACCGGATTTTACAACAAAATAATGGTCATGAAAAATTTCCATGGTCCGTTTAATTTGAACTTCCGGTTCTACCGGAAATAAATCGTTTTTAAATGTTTCAGCGGTAAGCATATACATATACTTTTCTTCCTTACTACTTTTTCTAAATAAACGATTATGTTTTTTCCAGTTTATGTATTTATTTATTTATTTATTTATAAATTTTTAGGTTACTAAACAATTTTTTTCACAATTCTTTTTTCAAAACTTTTCCATTTGGCTGCCAAGTCCTGTCAGTGTCAAATTTTTCACACCACCGTTTTCAAGATCATCGCGTAAGTTTGTCGGACGGACCAACCGACTCTTTCTTTTTCATTGCGATAAAAAGTATCACGGATAATTTGTTTCTTCGGCTTTCTTTTGTTAATATAACTGCGACAGCTGAGTGATTGTGGACGGAACTATGCAAATTTATACTTCAGTAATGTCAAATACAATTACAAATAGTCGTAGTATAAGGTGAAAGCTAAACTGGCCCGTTATGTAAACAACGCTAAATGGCTAGCTTATTTGCTTGCAGTTTATTGAATTTGATTGTCCGCGGTAAGCTTCGAATTTGATCATAGCGGTAAAAAAATCGAATACCGTGTTTGACGACTCATCGACAAGTGGGCCAATCGTTATTCTCGCTTTATAATTATTCGTAGTCAAATCTTGCGAACCTCCAGAACTAATGACGAATACAGCTGATTTTCTCTTACGAAGAGAATTTCAAAGAATAATCGTAGTTCGCTGTATAAAATTTTCTTATATGAAATCCAAACTTGTAGACGGAGGTTTTATAGATCCGAGTTTGTAGATTCGGAGCAAGAGAATGATTTATAAAATACGAGTGTCATTTGGTTAAAAGAAAAAAAAAAAAAAAAAAAACCAATCAATCACACACGCACAAAGACAGATTTGTCAGCTTGTAGGGTGATTAATGCCCGCGACAGTTATTTTACATCGCTATTCGCGAATTACAATTGATACGAAAATAAGCATATCGAATCCATTAAAAAAGTACGCGTAGCACATTTATTATTAACCATTCGATTTTTCTGTAATATATTTCTCTCGAGAGGTTCGAGTCTCGCAAGATTCTAAACGGTACCTGACAAGTGTGTCATGTACTTTCCCCGTAGCTGAACTGAATTACCGCTCCTCGTAGAGAAAAAAAAAATTTTATAAGCAACGCAGCGGAACTCGCCTGTACGTTATGTCACGCTTCAGAAGACACGCGTCGATTATTACCTTTTTTCTCAGGTCTGCTAGACTTGTAATATTCTTATTATTGATCACTAACTCTGATAAACGGCGATCTAGGAAGATCTCGCACTGGCCATTGCATGCCCGTCAATTAGCACACACGTGGTAATTAATGCAAATAACGGCGTTTAAAACTCGCACACTAACAAATAAGCAAGCGATTATTCCGGGTGCACTTTGCTTTGTACGACTGTATATTCCGAGCACAGTGGCTTGGAGTTCATAGAGAACTAAATGAGACTTGCATCGAACAGCATTGCAATAGTATTTCTCAACGTGTATCAACTGACTTTGATATTCTCTGTAACGGTTGAAATTTCTCGTGCGATAGCTGAACAAACGTTAAGCCATAATAATTGTCATTTTACCTGACTTAAATATACAGCGCATAAAGTTTCTGCAGGGATTTCACATTTGCAGTCGGATGATTCGGTCTCCCAGAATTGTTCGGTCGACAGTTGTTACCTAATTAGTTCCTACTCGATGTTTGGTAGGCTGATTGACAAGCGGTTGGACTCGCGATGAATTAATAGTCACGAATGTTTTCGAACTCGGAATACATGCGGACCAAAGTTGTTTTCTTCGATCGCCACTTGAAATTGTTTCTAGCGAAGCTTCGTTATTGAGACACTGCTATTTGCCTCTCACAGATACGCCGAGGAAGCAACTGGAATGGCTTATTCTGGGCAGCAAGATGAGCCTGGAAAGGGCAAAGCAGAAACTGGACATGTATTACACGATCCGACGCCTGGTGCCGGAGCTATTCATGAACAGAGATCCACGAGATTCTGGTCTAACCGACTTGCACGATGTAACGTGAGTAGATCAACGTACGAGGTGATGAGAATGAACGATCGTTGGAAAGTGACGCTTCGTGATTTGGATTTAGAAGGAAATTATCGCTTGTTGCAGGCGGTACGTGATTCTCCCGAAACTGACCCCTGAGAACTGCAGAACTTGCATTCTTCAACCCACCGTTAATGATGTTAATAAATTTGATCCCTGGCTGCTTCACAAGTACGTAATTCTGCCGGGACATTGAGAATCGTTGACTTGAAGTCAACTCGTAATGAAGCGTCGTGATACAAATTAAAGCTTGCAATTACTCGTATTTCTATCGACAAGGAAGTACGAAGTGCAGTTAGAGTGACGAATTAATATGCAAAGCGCGATTGAGCCCCTCCGTGCAACAACAACTTAACTCGAATCAAGTTGCTGCTGCTTATACACATGCGTAATTACAATCCGCGATCCTACATAGACAAGTATGTTAGGTTTCGGTATGATAAAAACGTTTTTTTTATATTTTTCGAATATTTTTCCACTAGTATACGTACATTGTTTGCGAATCGAACGACGTGAAACGAATAATTTCAGAACCGAAGAAAAAGGACGTGTTCTCACAATTTATTCCTTTACAATTTGTTAATATATAAAATAGAGAGTGGTTTAAAAATGTACTGAAACCTTATGAAACAAGCTTATCCGATCAGCTGTCAAATGCATAGTCAAATAGATCGGTTAGCATACAAATAAAATATGTTGATCAGAAAAAAGGTGTACAATTTTTTTGCACCATATCCCTTCTTTTATGCAAAAAAAAAAAAAATACAATGTATGCAAAGACAACTCAATTCATGCTTATTATTCTACAGAATTTAACTAATTGACATAATAAAAATTATGATGTTACGGGCGGTGTTGTGATAACAAAGGTTGGGACAATTGTGTCAAATCAAAAAAAAAAGATTGATGTTTTCATTAAAACACCTGTACATCGATTAGCAAATACTTTATTCATGTTCAGTGTCCAAAACTTGACTCGAGTCAAGTTATTGTTGCACGCAGGGGCTGAATTAATATTTTATTGAAATGAAGTTAATCTGCGAATCACAGCAATCCGCAGAGCTTGAAAGTGATGAAAGGATCGCAAAACACTGGTCGACTTTACTCAAGTGCTTTTGTGCTTCCAACAGATACATGTTCATGGTCGGCGATATCCGGATGGTTGAAGACCGCAGTGTCGGTGACATATTCGTCTACGATCTTGCGATGATAAGTCTGGGTCACGTCATGAAGCTCACCCCCACCCTTCTCAAAAAGTGTGAAGTAGCAGCTTCGGTAAGTCAGTTAGTCGTGGACAGTGATTTTCAAAAGTACGTAGACCTTCGAACGAAAATGTCATCCGCCCATTTATTTTGCTTCCGTTGTAGTAACTCGCTGATTAGTGATTCTTCTTTGATCTATCTCAATCACAGGAAGCCTACGCGACAAGGATAAGAGGCATTCACTTCATCAACGCTCCCCCTTTCGTCGATCGCATTGTGACCATGGTCAAGTCCGTGCTGAAACCTAAGCTCGCTGCTAGGGTAGGTATATGGAGACGATACGATGTAAAGCCCACGAATTGGGTTTCAATTGCAGGACAAAGTGCGTCCAACAGTAATTCCGATCAGAAAAGACCTTTTTTCTTTTTTCTGAAATATAAAAGGACGAAGTCTCATAGCCACGCAGCAAGTTCGAATAATATTTTCACCTTGGATACCTACGAAGAACTTTTATCGTGCTGAATCACACTCAACAGGCATATCAGAGCTATTCATGTCCTTGTGGAATTACAGATGCACGTTCACGCTGTTGGCGATTTGGAATCATTCCATCGGTTGGTACCTAAATCAATACTACCCAAGGATTACGGTGGAAGCTACTCAACTATGAAAGAGATATCTGGCAAGTATAATTTCATCTTTCAATGAGATTTCCTCCACTCGAACTGAGGCAGTAACAATGTAACATCGATCGAAGATCTGATGCCGGTTTCAACATTCGAGTTCCAAAGGCAAGGTGAAGCTAATCCGAATATTACGTGATACAGATTTGTTGCGTAAGAAAGTGGACGATTGGCGGGACTGGTTTTTGGAGCAAGAAAAGGTTTTCGCGGACGAACGACTGCGCCCTGGTCCAGCTTTCGACGAGAACGACCTCTTCGGGTTTTCCGGATCATTTAGGAAGTTGGCTGTTGATTAGTGTAAGCTTATCGTTGTGTCGTATTTACCTTGTATCATACCTGCATAAATACCAGATACTTGGCAAGTATTAGGTTACTTAAACTAGACGCAAAAAACAAATTATCCAATTTAAATATTACAGTGAACCATCGATCTCGAGAACATCCGGCGGGAAAAATACCGAGATACACGTTGTTAGTGGAAATTGTTGATACATGAAGAAACTGTGCCTCTTCTTTTGAAGTAGTTAAAGATTACTAGTGGAATTTTGGGATGGACTATGGCCACTTGTTAAAATTGTAAGCACGCTGCGTCAAGCAATGCATTGCAGGGGATCTGAACGTCAATCTTGCGTCGGTTCAGAGTCCACGTTAACGTGGCTGTGGCGTGAAAGAGACGTTGTACCGCAGAAATCGTACTTAAATATTCCACTTACATGTTCATTCCACTAGTAAGCATGTAAGTGATTCTGGCACAGCACAAAATTCTCTCGAATTTCCATGGAAATAGTCCTCTGCGTTTTCATGTCCACGTGAATCTGATTTCGAATTGGTTAACTTAAAAGACATGTCATTATTAGCTGACTCGTGAAATTTCTAAAATAATTTTTTGACAAAAAGCGTCGAGATTCGAAGAAAATTCAATCTCACTTTCTTCGTAACCAAAGTAATACAACGTGACTTGTGCTTATCGTCTCAAAATTCATATTGTGATCAAAGATAATATCAACTCTTTACTCTTCATACTGGAATAAGATCGATTGATTTATTGTTCATCTGTCAAGCTTGCGAAAAGCACATGGAGTGCGTCTCATGGGTAGAGGAACATACTTCCTCATTGCTGTTCCCATTTTGCAGTGGATGGTTGTGTTGTATATTAATGGCCAAATCAGTTTTGACGCCCAAACTCGCTGCAATAATTTGTACTTAATAGCCATAAGTGATAAGTTAAGCCTGTTAAGATGTGGGGATGATAAAATTTAGGTCATGAAACCACGAAGCAATTTTGGACGAAGGAGTAACTTTAAAACAGACCCGCTTTCTCACGAATTTGCATATAAATATACCCTCACTGACTTGTCACACTTTCTTTTGTGAGTCACTAATAAATCGCGATCAACGCATATTAATTTATCTTACATTGCATCACTGGATTTTTATTTTCATCCTTTAGGAAATTATTAATCACTGTATCGCCTAATTGTGTTCCAAATCCGCTTTGATCGAGGGTTGAGATGGCAACTATCAAACCAAGTTTTTTTTTTTCTTATCAATAAAACTTCTCCTTCTGATCCAAGATTTGACAGTATTTCTTCAACAGCTACTCCTTAGCCTCACTTGTCGTAATGTCGACTGTCATTTGTGCGCGTTACACGTGCGGATGGGTGAAATCTGAATCATGTTAGAAACTTCACACTTCCCGGAAATTGGCCACTTTCCGCACTAGTCATATAATAGTCATTGTAGCCGTAACGCATACAGTAAATTCTATTTCTGAGTATATTTAACCCTACACGTGTAGTCTATCACTGATTTTTCTCACACTCACGAACAAAGGTATACGATCTTAAGTTCGGCAAACGAAGCACGCCGATCACGAAGCCAAGCCTCAAAGAAAATATGACATAAAAAACCGCATGGTGGGTATAACTAGATTTCATAGCAATACATTTGAACAAACGGCACTAGGATTACATTATTTCTCAAGGGTGACCGGATCATTTGCATTTATTAGCATTTGTTTATCGATATTATTATACTTTTATTTCTATGAGATGGTAAAACGATGTAAACACGGATTTGACGACGCCCATGAATTGGGATAAGTGCAGGACTTGGTAACTAAAAACAAATCAATACCAATCAGTTTTGCAAGATGTTGAATTGGAGAGAATGCGATTCAAGGTGAAATCGTTTCATTTCGACCCTACGTGTCTATCAGCTGCCGCTGTTGAAATCAGAAGTTATCGATTCGATTCCACTTTTAGCTGTTGCTTGACAACAACTAATTTGAAAGACCTACCAGACGAAACTCGACGGAATCAATCGGCCCAATGTTTCCTTCCTCGCGAATTACTTGGTCATCATGATCAAACCAATTTCGAAGCCACGAATCCATGCCGAAAATATCCTGCTATCATCAAACCAAATAATCGGTGGAATCGCTCGAGTTAAGATAATGATCAAACTTGGGTTATAAGTAGACGAAACTTTTCAATGCCTCATCACACTTTTCATTTAGTTGAAAAATAAAAGTTTCGAACATCGGAAATTTATCCACAGTCACCTGGCAAGTAGTTTCCGATCACTTTATCACTTTGTTTCCGAACCCATACTTTGGAAAGATAAAGATTGTCATTATATCGAGGGCTAAGCACCAAAAAAGGGATAAAAAAAAAGTTTTCTTCACTTTTGTTGTATTCACCATTAAGATGGTAAGATTGCGCGTTACGCTGCTTTCGTCTATAGCCTTCGACATGTACGATATGCAACAACGTAGTACCAAACGACTGAATAGTTTCCTTTCAGTCTATGTTACCAACTGATTAAAATAAATATTGATTCAACCAAAAAGAAAACTTTTATGTTAACATTAATACCCAAAAGAAAAGGAACAATGCTTAGTTAAATCCGAAAGGAGAGACATTTCGGTTATTATACTTATAAATAAAAATTCGAGTTAAATTACGCGATTCAAGTACGTGAGGTTAGAACATTCTTATCTTCTATCATCAGTTTCATAAATTCGCAACTAGAGCCAGGCGCTACAATCGGATAGAACCGACGCAAGTGGGGTTAGCGGATCTGTTTTAAGGATCAGCCATTCGAGTGCTCGACATGGTAGAGTCCGGAAGTACTCGAGAAAATTGAGTTGATATCAGTTTCACAAATAGAATCGGCAGGAGGGGAGAGTCCGTCAATTTTGAGTTGAATACGAGCAGGCATAGATAAATATTAGAAGCGCTTGGTTCTCTAAGATGTGGATAGTGAGGTGTTCGTGTGACCGCGTTGAGCAATCTGATTACGAGCAATTTAGGGTGGCCATTATTCGAGGTGTGGACTAACTTTTTTTCCGTGCCGCCAGCATTCCATCATTTGTGAACTTTTGAACGCAATTGCGAACAACGCGGCCAATTTAAGCTGAAGCCCTCAGAAAAGGTTATCTCACTGAGGGGTTCTTGCCAGGCTTTATACGTTTAAGCAATCACTCAATAAACCAATTATTGCCACCGCGCATAAGAATAATCGATTGTGATTCACGAAGAAATCAGAATTTCTCTTTGAAACAGGTGTAAGTCAGAATAAAGTAAAAAATTTTGCAGCAATATACCACCGTAAGAGATGATTTATTATTATTCAAAACAAACCTCGTAATGAGCTTACTGAAGCCCTGAAAGACGACGTCCTTTCTTACATCTGGTTTCAATGCTGACAAGGTATAAATCGATACGAAATACAATCGAAAACAGTAAAAAATACGCCTTAACGATTCAGATATTCGTAGCAAGTATTTGACGGTGCTAATGCCAAAAGGGGCGTATAATTTTTTTTTCATCATTGCCAATCGTTCCGTAGACTTATTTTCAAGCTGACTATTGAACACAAATATACGTCCTTTTGGCTTTAAGCTTAGATCTTTTTCTTTTTCAATATTCAGATCTCAAATAAGTCTACAGATCGATTGGCAATGAGAAAAAAAAAATTATACGCCCTTTTGGAATCAGCAACGTGATTTGTCTTCGACGGTCAAAGAATGTATGAAATGCAAAAAATTTCTGTTTCCTATTCAATAACAATATTGTAAAGTGACGTAAGATTTGTGGCGATGGGCTGTCTCTGAAAGTCGTGATCACCGCTCAATGAAACCCTAGGAAACAAGTTTGGATTCCAGCGACCGGAATGTCAGAAAAAAGCAAACAACTCAAAAAGTAACGATTATAGTTCAATTTACTCGAAGTAGATACGAGAGAAGGAAAGGGCAAAGATGAAAAGGCCGATCTTATCTCCACGCAGCATGGAATTACGTCATTTACAACGAAAGCTGGACAACAGACCTTGACAGACGATCCCACTAAAAGCGGACTTATTTTGCAAACACCACAGTAGATTATCGACTTGCCTCCGAATAGGTGCGGGTTGTTGAAAAAATTTCCAGCCACAGGTATCTTCTTCTGTGATTCTACTGTTTGCATATCGCTATTACAGTCATGCCGCAGTTGAGTTTTGAACAGTGTAACATCGAAGAGATATGTACCTCTGTGGGAGGAAGTAAGAAGCTGTTGGATGAACTTCGAGGAAAATTAAGGGAGTGGTTAAAACTGCAGCCGCATCTTCCTCATGGTAAGTGCAAAATTCTTTGAATATCATAGCGTTCTACAAATACACGCGAATATTAGTGTTTCGATAGCCTTCTCAGCTATCTGCAACTCGCTTCGAATCTATCGGATTACTCGCATTCTGCCACCTCGTTTACTTCGTCTCGTAATAATTGAAAATAATTGAATTGGAAATTGTACGATAGCGACATGATCGTCATAATTATCACGATGGGCTGCACTATTGCTACAATATTCTCACGCAGACCCGTTCTTTGAAATCAGCTAATGTCCTTTGGGTAGTCTTCTTTCTCAGAACCACCTCGGTTAAACCAATCTAAGACGCATGGCGAATTTAAAAAAAAATATTCATCGAAAATCTTTGGAAGCTGAAAGATTCCAGCATTTTTTAAACTTTTCCAACGCGTATTACATACACTCTATGAATATGTGTTCGGCAAATTCCACATTTTCTTCTCACGTTGCCTTATCGTGAAAATTTCCAATGTTATCGTAAATTTAATAAATTATTGTACTGCGAAATTCTACTAGCCGTATGTTTATTTTTTTATCACCTGTGATACTGAATAGGTATTGGTTTCGGTCGAAAAATGACTTCTCTTAATTTCAATGATTATTTACGTTTTGAGTATCTAGTACACGAAAAACAGAGTCCAAAGAATATGTCGGTCTCTCTGTTCCGAGAAATTTCCGCAATGGAAACGGAATCGGATAAATAAAAGAATCCAAAATTTACAGAACTTTTTGCAGTCAAATGATAAGCGTGAGAAGTTTTCGTCTAGCGTGTTTTTTTTTTTTTTTTTTTTTTTTTTTTTTTTTTTTTTTTTTTTTTTTTTTTTTTATATATACATACATGCTTCTAACGGAAAGAATTGAAAATTTTTGACGAACTCCCGCGTTGATCTGGGAAACAGCTTCATCGAATAGAAATATTCCAATCACGCTTAATGTAACTTTCAATAATCGAATGACCATGTAAAATGATGAAGATACCGCGAAAAATACGATCTTTATGGCTCTTATTTTAATTGGATGTGACTCACTATTCCGAAATTCGAAGCCCTTGAACTTAAGTTTTTTTTAAATATCTAGAATGCAAAGATATTATCGAAATTTTATAGAGTCGTATAATATTCGTTGTAAATGTGAATTTACATCTCTAGAGGTTTACAAATTACAAATTACGGATTGTCATATTTACAATTTACTATTCGCTATAAAGTTTTACAGGTGTTGAAAAAAATCTTGATGTATTTTTTCGGCCTCAAGGTGCCTCAACAGTGAGTTGTAGTCTCGCAGTAAAATTAATATTTTAATATTACATGCAATGCCATACTCGATGTTTACTTCGACCAGGACGTAGGCAGATTCATAAAATTAATATTATCAATGGTTTAGTGAAAATAACGCTAGTTCAGCATGTATAACAAGATGACCTATAAACGTAAACTATCCCGATAAACATTGTCCCCTCAAATTTGTCAACCACATAGCTGGCCCTAAATTCGGTTTTTCCAAATTTCTTTGGTACGGTTCGTTTGTGACATTCCGACACTTTACCGTCTATTGTTACATCATAACTCCAACTCCCGAAACTCCTACTCCTCGACTTATTGTTAGGGTCCCTCCTTAAACAATTTTCAACAATCAATGGACTAATACATTCCCACCCTTAGAAAATTGCAAATCTCACCCAGAGGTTTATTAAAAAAATCCTAGAGAGTTAGTTAGAAATCGATTGTCTTGTATAACAGATAGTCCAGTCGAGATAGACATAAAAATAGCCTTAAATGGAAATAATTAGGGGGAGACCACCCCCATAAAGTTTAAAAAAAAAATCGCTCCTCCCAATTATTTCCATTTGAATGTCTATCTCGACTGGACTAAGACACAGCACCACTAGAAAGCATTACTTACAATTTCACCATTGTAATATATAAAAGAAAATTGTGCATCATAGTTACGTGCAATTTCTGTCACGATTATTTCAACTAGTTTAAGGCCATCACGTCACCCTTACAAATCCCTCTATACTGTTTATTAACATTTTCTCGATTCACAGTCTTAACACGTATGCTTTATTATTTATTTATAAATTGTGCATGCATTAGTAGAATAATAATATGGAAAACACGTTTATTCAACAGCAGCAAAAGTGATGACTTTTCACGTGAAATGTACCTTGGGTGGTTTAATTAATAAGGGTACGGCCGTTGAATTAATAGTGCAAACGTCAAGTAGGCAAATCAGTTGAACGACATCTGAAATTTTGAGTCAAAACTTAGAATACGAGTTCCGAAAGAAAGAACGTTTCAGGTTTTCACATAAAAAAATCTTGTCCACTGCAATGGTATATAAGAATGTACCAAGGCGAAACCATACCTATTTCCTGTTTGTTACAGATGCCGAAGACGAAAGATTGGACTGGTTTCTTCTGTGTACTAAATTGAGCTTGGAGCTAGCAAAGCAAAAACTGGATGCTTATTATACAATAAGAAGGTTTATACCTGAATTTTTCAGGAACAGAGATCCATGCGCACCGGGCATGAATAATTTACACGACGTAATGTAAGTTGGGAACGAGTTGACAATCTGACTGTCTGAAGTACATGAAATTACGATGCTCGATGATGTTTCACAGTTTTGTACTTGAACACAATTTTTTTTCTGCTACAGGCAATTCGTGCTTCTTCCGAAATCGAATGCTGGAAACGACAGAACTTGCATTATACGATTTATTTCGGATGATGCAAATATATTTCGCGTTGAGGAGGTATGCAGGTACGTAATTAACGATAAGTTTAGTACGCCTATCCGCGATTAAGATTTGAACTTGAAAATTTTTAAGCCACTAGCCAAAAATACCGGCTGCAGAGCCGTTCTGTAAACTAGTGATAAAAAGTATTTCGAAAGAAATGCGACGATAAAATTTACTTGACTTGGTAAGAAGCCTAACTAATCCTGTTACTTGTTCTGAACAGGTACTTATTTATGATAAATGAAATTCAGATGGTCGAAGGCCACAACAGCGGATATAATATGATACTCGATTTGTCGATGATGAGCGCAGGGCAGCTCGTGGGAATGACACCAAGTTTCATAAAAAAATGTGATGTTTCAGCCTCGGTACGCCAACTTAGAATAACATTAACTGTATATTTTTTATTGCAAGTTCAGATCATTTTTAAGCAGTGTCAAATGTCAAAATTAATACTCACACTATAGGCGCAAGAAGTAAATCGATGATGAAAAAATATTCAATCGAATGAATAAATCTTTATAACACTTCCTTCTAACACGATTGAACAAAATCATTATCGTGCAAGATTGCCATTTTATAAAATGAATGCAAAAAATATATCGTCTTGTTCCATCACTTTTCTGACGCATTGCATACGGCACTGTGCATTTCGAGATAATAACATTCATTTATAAGTATGTCTTTCATTTGTTTTAATTATACCAGGCTCACGCAATAAGGCTGAAAGGAATCCACATCCTCAATGCTTTTTCTCTCGTGAATTCTGTGGTCACAATGGTCAAATCAATTCTGAAGCCCAAACTCGCTAAAAGGGTGCGTACATTTATATCTTTATGCTGAATTTGGCATTTTCACCGTAAACTGATTGTGATTGTGTCGAGATAACCAGAGGAAAATATCCGGTTCGTGAGCACACTCCATAAACAAGTCTCGATGACTTGCCCGTAACCAATTGCGAATGTTCGCGAAACGTCTGGAAGCTAAATTTTGCAATTGATATCATTAACTGCAAGCCAGCGACCTAATATCGGTGGGATGTCCATTTTTAGATTAGTGGCAATCGGATATAATTTGCAACCCTGCCTACATGAAATATGCAATATCTATTGTACTTATCGTTAATATAACATGTGTATTACAAATTCACTGGATGTCTTCGCGTTATCTAGGATTTCAATCACATGCAGTTTCAGACGAAACAAATTCAATTTAGCAAACATAATACTTTCTTGCCTGGTGTCCAAACCATACACGTTAAACGCAGATTGATTCATGCAGTCTAGCATAATTTCAGATTCACGTTCACGCTAATGGAAATTTCGAAAAATTCCATCAGTTTGTACCCAAATCCGTACTACCCAAGGAATACGGTGGCACTTATTCGAACATGGATGACCTTGATGGTATGTCATCTTCTAATTGCAGGGTTTCTTAATTATACACTTTTTAAATTCACAGCTTTACTCTGGAAGCAAAAACTTTTCACGGGTTGTGAATACGTGTGCGTTTGTAACTAAAAAAAAAAAAACAACAAAAAATGCTACACATGACACTTGAATTTTTAAGATTCTTATCTTATTTTTAACGAATTCTCACATAGTAAACGCTGACATACTGAAAAGAAACGTCAATTTCGAAGTTCAACAAGTTGTAGCTTCTTTTCTGTTCTAAAAAACAAGCTGGTTCAGATTGGCAGCCCATGACGTTTAAAGAAATCATTGCTGAATTCGTTGCAAAGAAAAGTCGAGCGTTGACAAATCCCTTTCTTTATTTTGCTACAGTCTTATTGCGCAAGAAAGTGGAGTCCTGGCGGGATTGGTACTTGGAACAAGACGATGTTCTGGTAGACGAAAGCCTCCGCCCTGGACCAGTCGTTAACGGAGACAGTCCCTTTGGATTTTCTGGAAGTTTTCGAAAGTTGGATGTTGACTAATAAAGTTGAATAATGAAGATCATCTGCTGTTATATTGTACATGAGGTATTCAGCACGAAGGTTACATGTAACCCTTACCATCTTCAATTAGTAAGGCGAAACGTACCTTTTCATTTCGCGATTTACTATCTTGTGTCCGTTCGCAGAATAATTAAATGAATAATGTAGAAGATTTCGAAAAACTAGTAAGAATTTTGGTGGGAATTTCAGAGGCTTTTCAAAAACAGGCTTTCATTCCGTTTCAAATCTTCTGGGTGGAAAAATGCATTTTTGAAGAAAATGAACGTCTCGTCACCTTGCAGTCATATTCACTAAATTATTTTATATGGAACAATAATTTTGATTCTCCGTGAAACCCGGTTCGATTTTGTGATAGGGACAGTTAAAAATGGCGGTACGTAAAAATTTGTCCAGTCTGCACAATTTCGTGATCATTTTGTAACGATCGGCGTAGAATTTTCCGTTCCGTTTTAACTCACAATCAACCAGAAAGTCCCTGGAACTGAGTAATTATAAGGCTGATTCTAATGACTTCAGGTGTGTAATGCATAGGAATAGTACTACATGTACCTTGCTAGCAGATTTATGATAGTTTTATGGATAAAATTTGATAAGGAATAAAAATTTGGAAAATATTGGAATATTGGAACATTTCGAGTCCTAAATCATTTTTCATGATTAATATGCTCGTCTCAAAAGTATTAAGATCCAGCGTCTGTAAAAATGTTAGCAGTAAACTAAGATGGCCTGTGATTGACTAGTAATTTTGTACACCTGACTGGAGTTTTGAGAAAAGATTATGAAAGACTATTTAGCTGTACAGAATAATTGTCGTATTCTTGTCACGGTTGCTTAAGGTATTACAGGATGTATATTCCCAACTAAAAGTTAGTCTCGGTGAGAATATTGAACACTTCTCGATGAGGTAAAAATTTGAGAAAATCAATCATAATCAAGTTGATAATATAATTCGTTTTGAATAATAACAATGCCATAGTCGAAATCGTATATCCGTGTTTCGGCAACTTGACCTTTGCCGTATATGTTTATAAATATTCGCTTGACCCCAAGGGCTGTTGGTAATAAACCATATAAATAGACCAGGTATTCCTCAGTATACTCATAGGTGTCATTCTACGTGCCAGGTGACAATACCAATAATTTGATGAAAGGTTTTATACCTATTAATAGCATTACAGAATAATTGAACTTTGAAAATCTCTTTTCTTAAAAAATTTGAATGCGAAACTGAAGTTTGTTTAATTGTTATTTACAATAAGTGTTTGATAAAATAGGTAATTTTCTTGAAATCCGAAACGACCTTCTGATTTCTACAAAAGCAAGCTTCATCTAAGATGATTTATCATAATTCATTTGATCATCATAATATCTTGCTGTTGAAAGATTCATCGAAATGAAAAATAAACAAATTTTGTACTTACGCAATCAGAGGTCTTGGCTTTTAAAACAGGACCTGCAAAATAATCATGAGGTTCCGTGGCGGAATCAGCATTGCGCGAGATATTAAATCTATCACCGTGCTCCATAGACTAACAAGTTCAAAAGTTCAATGTATTTGGTGCCCAAAAATTCCTCTTTCCATGTTCCTTAATTTCTAATATGTTTTTGAGTACCGAGTTGTCATGGAATATTGTACATTCCTGTGGGAAGAGGTTGCGAAAAATTCTTAACGTAACTTCAGGATATACTTAGGGAGTTGTTAAAATTGCAGCCACATCTTCTCTGTTTTCTGAAAACAAAGTATATATACTGCAGATTCTGGCAATTTGCAGAACTGATTCCAAATCACTTTGAATCAGCCGGATTATTTTTGTTACGATACCTCGCTTAGGTACTCACACTGATATTGAATAAAAATAAGTTGACCGTATACTGCATATCGCCGTTTCAATCAGCTCAGTTACCACCAACTCCATTCTTCTAATTCAACCATTTTATGTGCATCCTATTGTCGTCGATACAATCGGGTCAAATAAATCCACAGATGAGCATTATATTTAAAATAAATCGTTTGTCGAGAATATCTGTATCCCAAAAAATAATTTGTTGCCTCTCTATATTTCTCACATGACGTCGTGCAAACTATTGCATCTCTAAACTTCTGAAATTGGTATCTGTTAATGCTGAAATTGGTATCCGTTAATGGTCCAAACGACTTTCATAACAAGTCGCAAAGTATATGCTGCTACATGTAGAGAGTCGTAAGTCCAACTTATAGAATATTTGCGTGCTCCAATCGAACTGAGCGCAACATTGAAGAGTTATAACTGGTTAAGTCATCGGTGTTTCAACTTTCGTTCTTTTTGTAAATATCAAGGTAAACATGCATTTAAATAAGATTCTGATGTAAAAAGCTACCTGATTCAATCTCACTTCCGCAAAAGCAAATGAGCCACCGTAAACCCGAAATGTCAATGTCTCATTTCGCATCAACAGTTGCCTGGTCGGTGATTATTTTCGTCTACGCTACAGTGCCGAATTTCTTATACTGCTTTGAGAAGATTTCGCTCTTCGAAACTTATGGGATCTTTCTAAATATTAATGCACTGAGTTGGAAAAATGATTGTGCAAAAAATTATTGGTTCATTAATTGCCATTGAATTACAGTGATCCAATCATTCATCTTTAAGATCAAATATATCACTAATCAAAAAAGCCCGTAAAAATGGTCATCTCACTCAAGGGTTCATCATCGATAAATGAACCAGTCGAATATTGATTGAGCACATAAGGATAACCAATTATAAGTCAAGAAAGAATCAATATTCCGTTTTGGGATAGGTTTACGCCTGAATAAAGTAATAAAATTTGCCACAATGACCCACCACGAGAAATGATTTATTATTATTCAAGGCAAACCTCGTTCAACTGCGTTCACTTACACAAAAGTCCTCAGTTCGATTTTTATAAACCTTGCTCTGACGGTCAATCGCTAAAAGAATTTAATTACTACTACGTAACGAATTGTTGTTCTTTCAATCAGTGCGATGCCCACAGACCAAGGCCTCGCTGAGGATTTCACACCCTAAACCTCCACCGGGGTCTGCAACCCTGGACCCCCTCCTTCATCCCAGCTCCAGCCAAACCACATCCGTCTGCTGATTGTTTACATTTTTCAGAATGAATTTCGTCGTTATTAACCTACGTTCTCAATTTAACGCCCAATATTGCGAAAGATATATCGAGTCCCTATTTCCAAGTCAACAATGTGGTCAGAGTTGAGCCGTAAATAAAGTCCTGTATGTAACACAGGAATAAAAGTCGACTATTCCCTTGTTACATAATGTACTATTTCTGGCACCAAGCCAACACCTCGAGCAAAAATGATAGATCAATTCTGGTTGTACCGATTGCATTGGTGTTGAGTAGAAAAGGAATGCTTTCAACAACCTCACTTGGTGAGTCGTTGACAGTAGATTAGAGTAAAATTTCCGTCGCAATAAACAATCTTTCGAAGCTTCGTACTCTTCTGTATTGTACTTCTTATGCCTGCGTGTAGCAAATCCTATTCCGTTCCGGGATAAAACTGATCAAGAATGGCTAAAATTCTAAACATTTCTGTCAGACATTGAATGACAGTAGTGCAAAATTACGTAAGATATGCAAAGATTATCTTTAGTAGGAAGTGGCGTTCAATGGTCACCGCAACCACAGGAAACAGGATTGGATTCCAACGAGCGAAATATCAAAGAAACTCCAATAGCAACAATCACAGTCCGACAGGCTCCAAAGCGTGACGGCGAAAGAGCAATCTTCCGCTTTACCACCACAAAATATCCCATGAATATTTATAATCTCCGACATGATCCCCGCGCATTAGGAAATGTGTGTTATTGAATCTTGGTGATCGGTTAATTATGTAAACGTATTTTTAGTTAACGTTTCGGCCCGGATATGGGCCCTCCTCAGAACGATTTATTTATTTAAGTGAGATTGAAGAACGTCACACTGCTCTAACAAAACATATGATCAATAAACAACATACTTTTAGCTACGACAATACAAACATCCTCTGTGAAGAACCTAATTATTATAAAAGACTATTACTAGAAATGTGCAATATTGTAGGACACACCAATTCCGTTAATCTTAGACAAGATGTTGAACATTTAAGTAATATTTACAAACCGCTAATCTCCGCCCACACAACACATATTGTTTAACCTTAACTAGACACATAAAATTATTGTCCCCATAGCACAGTTTTTCTACATAATTTTTTCACATAATATTTTTCTGTTTTTCTGTATAATTGTTTATATTAGGTTCACCTTCACTCTGGATCATATTTGTTTGGCCCATCAGTCGTTATTCACCAGTTGACCCAATCGGTTCAACCAAAAATAATTTTTGTTAGACATGGAGAACATAGTCATGAAGATCCCAGCTCCACTTCTTAGACATTGTGCAAACTACTTTTACTGCTAAAAAGACCTTCTTTAAATCCTTTTAATACAATGACATATAGACTGTGAAGATACATAGTTTTTTAATCTTTTTAATTAATGACTTCCAACTTGTAACTCCTACATGTTAAACAACCAGAAGAGTGACAATGACTACCGTTACTCAAAGAACATTGTCTCCACAAATTGTAAATTATGAATTCGACTGCATCTTAGTCCGCTTACTATATTAAAAAAAAGGTAAATAACACTCTAAGCCTATCTTTTTTTCAATTAATCAAAATGTACTCACTAACCAATAATATATAATAGCCCTAAGAGTATTACAACTACAATATTTAATGTCTGATTGTACTTCTATTATAAAAAATTTTTGTTGTTCTTGACAGTTAAATAAATAAATCGTTCTGAGAAGGGCGCATATCCGGGCCGAAACGTTGACTAAAAATGCGTTTACATAATTGACCGATCACCAAAATTCAATAACAGATTATATACGAGGTCAAGAATTCCTGCTCACCATTAGGTAATGTGGTAACGTGAATCTCATTCAACGTATAATCACGTGATTAGAAACAAAAATGGCTCACGGACCTTGATAAACGGACCTGTGTTCGAGAACTCACAGTGGACTATTGACTTGCCTCCGAGTAAGAACGATTCGTTGACAAATTTTGGAAGCCACGACTGCTGACTCCTGTGACTCCGTCGTTTGTATATCGGTATTGCAGTGATGTCGTCGTTGAATTTCGAAAAATGTAGCGTTGAAGAGTTGTGTTCCTTTGTGGGAGGAAGTAAGCAATTACTGGATGAACTTCGAGAAAAATTGAGGGAGTGGTTAAAACTGCAGCCGCATCTTCCTCAGGGTAAGTGCAAAGTTTTATACACTTCATGGCGGTCTATGAGTACACGTGAATATTCGTGTTTCAACAGCTTGTTCAGCTAGCTGTAAAACGCTTTGAATTCAACCGATTGTTCTCATTATAATACTCCACTTACTTCGTCACGTGATGATTTAAAATAATCGCAATGGAAATTATACAATAGCGACGTAATGCGAATAGTAATGCAATGAAACACAATTTCATGAAAAGGAAAGAGACTCACTACCCTGAAATCAGATGACTTGGAGCTTGAATTTTTCAAATAATATAAAAAATCTGATCTCATGAGATCTCGTCGATGCTTTGAAGTCAGGGAATCGAGGAAAGAGTGAGAATTGATATAAGAAAGGTTTACGATTGAATGTATCAATTCTTTTTTTTTTTGGAATAGTGAGGAATTTAAATGTGTAGTTGAACGAAGTAGATTGTTTGAATGTTGGAAGTGGAATTTGTGGTTTGTTATTTGAAGGTTGGAATGAAAGTTGACTTTATTGGAAATGGTTTGAAAGTATTCTTGACGAGAGATGGATTAGAAGGGTATTGCTTACTTTTGTGAAAGGTGCAAGAATCCAGAATAATGGGGAATAGAATTGGCGAAGTAAAAGCGATAACGAATGGCGATACTTTGATGGAAATCAGCAGATGGACGACAGCGTGAAGACTATAACGTTACTACATGGAGTGTGGAAGATTTAGCAAGTAGGTGGTCGCAGAAAATGAGGAAGACGTATGGCGGTTTTACACCGGACGTAACAGTAAGAAAAAAGTGTTGAGAAAATTATTGACGATAAATTATAACTTGTATTTGAAGATTTTTAAGCCACTGATGAAAAAACACCGCTTCACAGTTTGTATGATTCCGTCGGTGTAGATCGATGGATCTGAAAAATTCAAAAAGCTTTCGTTTGACATGATGCATTTTTTATGAACCATGAAAGAGCAAGATTTCTGATGAAAATGGTTCTTCAACCTTCAAAATGTCATAAAATGTTTATTTTTTGAAAGTTGAAAGTTTTTGCTCGACGAGTACTGTAAAAAAATTAGGACTATAAACGGCTTGTATATGTACAGCAAAACTACTAACTTTTTAATTAAATGAAATGTTTTTTGTGTCGGTCGATGGACTGCCGAAATTCTTCAATCTTTTTCTACGTCTATTTATTTCAACTGTTAAAACTCTCAAACCTGTTTCGCGCAACCAAAGAGCCTAACATTATATCCACGCGTCCAGGAAATAATTATTGCAGTTAACCTTGAAACGACCATGAACTTCTACAATTCTAATGAAAGGATGATGGGTATTTTGAAAACAGTTCGATTCAGTCACACAATATGTATATTATAATTTCAATGCGATTTTCAGAGGTTACACTGCTAGATTGATGGTGAATTGAGTGATTAATAAATATTAGTTTAACTAAAGAAACAGTGATTTTAACGAGAGTCTAAGTTTATAATAAATGAACTCCCGGAGCCTAAGATCCTTGCAGAGAAATTTGGCTTGAGGGTAGGAGACGGAAGTGAGTAAAAAGCATCGTTTTGCGATTTCCGATTGGAGGAAATGCTACGAATTTTAGAATTGGTGGACAAGTGAAGAGGTATGGCATAGACAGTGGCAAAGGGTCAGGTAATTTTCAAACATTAAACTCTACGCGACCTTTTCGTGACGACGCTGTTCAGGCTGGTTACCGTCCACATCTGTCGACCGACTAAATGTTATAAAACGGGAAAAACCGGAATTGAAGAAACACAGAGATTCGATGTTTTCTGACATACCCTGATTGGTCACGAAAATTTATAAAAATTCGTTGTTGTCAACGCTGATTTGAGCTCCTGTAATTCACAGAAGTTATAACTTACGAATAACTTACAAAGAAATGCTCACGTTGAAGCAATTCGGCCATGTGTCGTTAGAATTTTGAAGTCCGTTAATAGTTGGGAGTAGTTGCAAAGAACCTGATGATTCAGACTGGCTTATTCGGCCCAATCTGCGTAGTAAATTGAAGATACCGGATCTGTTTCTTGTTTGTTCCAGGTGCCGAAGACGAAAGATTGGAGTGGTTTCTTCTCGGTAGTAAGTTGAGCTTGGAGCTAGCGAAGCAGAAGCTGGATACTTACTACACGATAAGAGAGCTCATACCGGAATTCTTCGCGGACAGAGATCCCATTTCACGTCCCTTAACTCGTGTACACGACGTAATGTAAGTTGAGAAGCAATGGATAACTTCAAAGCGTAGAATGCGACGTCCAATCTTGTTTTACATCTCCACACTCGGATGAAACTTTTTTCTTCTACAGGCAAATCGTGATTCTTCCCAAACTAACACCTGAGAAGTACAGAACTTACATTCTTCGGGTCATTTCAGGTGATACGAGCATTGCCAGTATTCAAGATTTGTACAAGTACGTATTCAACAGAAAATACAGTTATACTCAATTGAGATGTGAATTTAATCTGACAAATGCCGATTTCGAAAATTTCTCCAGTTGCATCAAAAAATATTGGATACAAGTGAGAAAATAAACTGGCCCAAAAAGGCGAATTCTAGAACTTCTATCTATTTCCATTGTTTCCAAATACCAGAATTTAATTCGAAAGACTTTTAGATTTGTAACAACAGCTGCAATAAGCTCAACCATATTTGCGCAAAGTCTATTAAGCTGTAAACTTAGGAAAACCATTCCCATCAAGTCTAAAATCATCAAGGTTATCAAACCTGTTCGTTCTGACCAGGTATGTCTTTATGGGAAGTGAAATGCGAATGATCGAGGACCGCAGTAACGGCGATAATCTAATATACGATTTTTCGATGATGAGCTTGGGTCAGCTTATGACAGTGACGCCTACATTTTTAAAAAAATGTGAAGTGACAGCTTCGGTAAGTCAGTTTTGAATGAAGTCCTCTATTATATGTACACATATTTTTGATACGGCAGAAGAAGGTATCCTAGTGATTTAGGAATGATATTTTCATTAAAAATATCTTGAACCGAATTTCCCAATTCAGAAATTTCCGGCAATTCTAACCTCACTTTCGAATACAAGTTAAATTGATGAGAGTAGACCGTGGCTTTTGTCATAAGGTAATCATACGCGGACAGGGAGAGAGCGAGCCTTCGTGAAAATTAAAAAGAAATGTTCACACGATGTTGAGACCGTTGACTGGGCAGAGAGCTTTGGTCCCTTTGTAAAAATTTGAATTATTTTGAAATGTATCAAAACTAATGATACTTATCTGAACAATTGTTGAATAGAGTTTTCATCCTGCAACGATGATTATGGCTTTCGATGTTGTTTCAAGCTTTTCGTATTGACCCAAATTACCCACTTCATGTTACTTCGCTTTCCTTTCTCAATTCTTTCCAACGACTTCGCTTCCCAAGAAGGACATTGGTGCTCTGCGAGTTATTCACGACAACAATTGATCAGGATGTCACCGTCTATGAAAATCCTTTCGTACGATTTGTAACGTCTGAATACTCAATTTTTATACAATCTGTACAAGCTTAAGCTTTTTCCTTCGACAATAATGTATGTAACTTTCAACAAACTCAATACCGTGTACTGCAAACAAAATCATTCACAACCCATTAGCTAGTGGTTTTGGCACGTTCACAAGGATCAACGGTTGCATTAAGGCAGTAGATGATTGACGTAAACAAAACAAATGATCCTGGTTCACTTTCAATACTTTTTTAACATTTATGTGCGCACCCAGCTTTTACCACATCAATGCGCACCCAGGGTACCGGGGTGTTCATCTCTCGTTTTTATTATTTTTTCAGTACGAACGTGAGTGGGGAACTGTCCAAAATCGATTGACTTCATCTAATGAATATAAATTAATAGTATTCGATAGGCGATAGGTAACCGACTAGTATTCGGTTGGCGGATGTTCGAAATGTCAGTGGCAATTGTAGTTCCGTGGCATGAGTTTACTTTATTTTTTTTTTTTATTATTATTACCAACCTGTGTTATCTGATTAAAACATTTGTCAGTATTAAAACTTACTTCCAGTTGACTAAATCATTTTTCATCAATAAATGCTCCCCACCGTTACATGTCATCAACCCCCCATATTTTTATAATTCAAAAAATTATTCTTGATGCTTATATACGGAAATAGCTTCTAGATAAGTTGAATCGAGAATATCAGGAAACTCAGATCGGAGAAAAAATATTTCAAAAAATTAGTTATAAAAATGTGAAGTGGTGGGCTTACGGGTACCTGGGTGCGCATAGAAAGGTTAACGCAGCACATGACATTGTACGTTCTACCAGAGAAACTTTCACTAATTCCTCTTAAATCGATTCCAATTACAAAAGGCTCACGCGCTGAAACTGAAGGGCATTCACATCCTGAACACTTCCCCCTTCGTCGGTAGGATGGTTACAATGGCCAAATCAGTTCTGAAACCGAAACTCGCCTCAAGGGTATGTACATGTGTGCTGAAATATTTTCATTCATTCATTTTTGTACTTAAATTTAATTCAAAATAAGTACCCAAGTGGTCCGGAACAACCTAGTAATGTTTCAACCGTAACTCAACGTTAGCGTTTCAACCCATGCCGTATAGTTGGAACTTTCAACTCAGTGCCAATAAATCTTCGTGCTTAGTGAGTGAGTGAACTACGTTATTTGCAGCATTCGTTAGAGTCATACGATCTTGCACAATTACAGATTCACGTTCATCCGAGTGGGAATTTTGAGTCGCTTCACCAGTTTGTTCCCAAATCCATTCTTCCAGAGGAATACGGAGGCACTAGTGGAACCATGGCCGAACTCAGTGGCAAGTATCGTACTAATTACAGGGCCTCTGACCCTTTACATTGAGTCGAAGCAGCTATGAGTGAAGAACTAATTTATACTACGCGACTTTTGAAGATATGTTTGGATCTCATAGAAAATGGGCTTTGTGACAACCGGATATTTTCCTTTTTCAAGAGATGCGTTTTGTGATCATTAATTTCAGCTTACGACCTTTATACGACGTAGACTCGAAAACTGAGACAAAATTTTGTCTTGAACTTGGAAGAATCGATCGGTTCTCTTCCAACAGACGACCGAGTTTACTTTGGCGACACGTGACATTTTAACGATACTTTGTAAGATTTCTTACAGGGAATGATTAAATTGGAAATGAATTTGAGACCTCTTCCTGCAACAGCCTCCTTACGCAAGATCGTGAACGGGAACCGGGATTGGTTTTTGGAACAAGAGAAGGTTTTGGTGAACGAACGTCTCCGCCCAGGTCCAGCCGTGAATGGAGACAGCCTCTTCGGATTTTCTGGATCTTTCCGGAAGCTCGATGTCGACTGAAGACCATTTGCTGATATAATATAATATATACCGCATGCCTCGCAGCTGTGGTTTTTGAGTTTGAAGTAAAAAAATAAAGTATCCACTCAAGGATCAACATTTTAGCAACTGACGACTGACTGTGTAGTCAAGTTATTATGTAAAAAGCTCGATCATTCCTTATTTACGCAGTATAAATAGTTCACCATGTGGTAATTGCAAGTCAGAAAGAAATTTGAACGAGCTTTTCTTTTATACACCGAGGTGTAGGTAGACTCATCAATATATATTCAAACCGAACCTTATTCAAGTGCAATTTCCACCACAAAAAAATAACCTTCTTCAATCGAAATGTACGCGTATATGGATTTTAGTCAAGAATAAAAATACCGATCAATTTCAGCAGAAAAAAAAATTTCCTGTCCAAGATTTTGTCTGGCGAAAAATCGTATAAACCTCTATTTTTTATGCTTTGACCGAATACGCTCTATTGAGCCACTTTAGGTACACTTGTTTTCTTTCTTAGTCTGATTTCTCTCAATTCTAATGCTAAGAAATGAACAGAATAACAAGGAAGTTCGATGACGGATCGCCATCCTAACGTAAAATCATGGAAGTGTTTCCATCAAGGCACAGTTAATCATCCATCATCACATTGAAATTGTTGAACTGCAGAAGTCACACCATTAATAAATCCTTAGTGAGCTCGGTAAGACTCCGAAAGACCACTGCCTTTTGTACATCTTGTTTCAATGCTAATAAGGGATAAATCGATACAAAACACAATGCCAAACAGAACGAAATACCCCTTAATGATACAAAGATTCGCAGCAAAAATGTGTTTCCGACAGTCAAGGAATGTATGAAACTCTAAAAATTTCTGTCTGCCATTCGATGACAATAGTGTGAAGTGACATAAGATTTGAAGGAATGATTTTTCGCTGGAAACAGCGATCGCCGGTTACTCCAAACCCAAAAAACAGCATTCGATTCAAACGACCGACATGTCAGAGAAAGTCAAAAGACAACGGTTTTACTCCAATCGGCTCTATGAAAAGAGGGATGGGGGGAGGGGGGTAGAAACGGGCAGAGGGGGAAACAGCGATCATCCGTTCGCTCACCACGAAAACTCACCATCAACATTCTGTATTTACAACACAGTCCACACGTTGTGACAGCTATGTTCGCCATATATGTGGACGAAGCTACGTGTGTGAGTGAGCCATAATGTGCGACGAATAGTCAGTCTGCGGAAAGACGCCGACCCGAATAGTCTTCTGATGGAATACTCCGCAGCAGTCACAATTCCAGTCTTGTCTTAACTTCAATACCTATTTCAATTCTTCACAACACGAATTTCACCAAATAAGAGGCATCTGTGTGGTCTTCGCTACTGTTATTACAAATTTAACGTGTGCAGTCTACGAAACCTGTCGGTACATCAATACTGAGATAAGGTAATATGTTTTAAGAAACAATTTTAGCCTGTCGGCATATCACTCGATATAAAATTTAAGAGACAAGAAAAAACGGCGCAATAAACGATAGAAAAGAGAAAGGACTCAATTCAGGTATGATACGTAAATTTAGAGCCAAAGTAAGTATACATCTGCTTATGCAATTATAAGGTTTGTATTTTATACAATTTTAACCAAATCTTGTTTCGAAGAACATAATCACTGATAAACTACTCTATGCAATCTAAATTTAGAGGCTTACGTGTAAGTTACTCTTCTTGTTTGGTATTTGTCCTTAAAAATTGCTTGTTAGATAATGTTAATATTGTAACAAATAAGCGAATCTGTTACAACGTATTGAGAACTACGGGGACACGTCATCCGAAACGAGAACTAGACGGCCGAAAAGAGAACTTGACAGGCAGTCCCACTATAAGCAGATATATCTCTCAAACATCGAAGTGGATTGTTGACTTGCTTGCGAGGAGGGTGAGCTGGAAAATCTCTCCAGCCACAGTTTTCCACTGCGATCCTGCTGTTCGTACATCGCTGTTAGTGACGATGTCATTGGATTCTGAAGAATGTGACATCGAAGAGATGTCCGTCTCTCTGGCAGGAAGTAAAAAAATTACTCGGCGAGCTCCTGGCTAAATTGAGGGAGTGGTTAAAACCGCAGCCACATCTTCCTCAGGGTGAGTATAAAGATTTTTTTTACATTTCAATGTATTCTGGATAGAAAATGTCTATGTTTTCACGATCGAGCTGTTACAGCATAGCTCGAAATCGTAATATATGTGTCAAATTCATCTCATTACAACACCTTATTTACATCGCCTTGTCAAAATTCAAAACGATTGGATTGGAGTTCGGATACGAGGCGACGTAATCGTCACCGTTATCACGCGCATTGTTCACGTAAGTAATTTACAAAGATTTCGATGATCCGAAGACCTAACACATGAACCGTGCACAATATTCTTACAAGATTAGCAGCCGTTTTTTTCCGGCTGAGACGTTTGATGATCAAGATCTACAACAAGACTTTCAATAATATTGCTATTTTCAGAAAGAATAATTACTTTCCATTATAAAGGATGTGTAAAAAGTCAATGTTTACCTACGTAACAAAATACCGTGAGTTATGTTTGTAGATACCGAGTGTTTATGATTGACTCCTTCATTTTGAATATATTTGTGTAAAACCGAATCCCTCAAAATTTTTTCAACCGGCGGCTCTGGCACGACACCTACGATAAATTGTAATCCCTAGGGAGATATTCCTAAAACTAATATTGAGTAGCACAGAATAAATTGCACAGCTTCGAGTGATATAATTAAATAAGTGACGACCAATTTGTCAGACTATACGCTCACAAAATCGACCGCTAGAAGCTCAACTTCAGGTGCTTTGACTTTGACGAATAATGTCATTTTGATTACAAATTGTCTGATTCAGTCTCAATCCAAGCAATATAAAAAACCATTATCCGCTTTTAATAGCCTGTAGTGAATATCCAGAAGAATAGAAGAATAAACGAGTCCTCTCTAATTAAAGAACGTTGTCCGATTAATCGCAAGAAGACAGAACCACTCAAAAAGCACCGCTTCTACATGAATATCTATCTGCAGAGTTCGTTTTCACCGTAAAATTATTCGGATACGTTTAGAATTATTAGTCCGGAAACTGCATTCAAGTGATTTGTGAATTCATAAACGCTAGACTAAGTTAGGCTTCATTTTCTGTAGAAACTATTTCTGTACAAGTAATGCCCTTTCAATTTTGTAGACATTCTACAGGTACCATAAATTATAAAGAGACATTTGATAGCGAAGTTTAAAAAAAAAATCGCAGGGTCGAAAAAAGCTCTGTACATAAAAAAAGATAATTATTTGGCTCTAGATGGGAGTAGGATTCACCTGAATGGTGATTAATCATTACGAAAATTATTCGGACGTCACTCTTGGGTTCTGATTTATATAATAACAGTTTTTGCCAGTATATTATTCGTATCTCAAATTTCTGTTTTTGTTCTGATTGCATGGTGCCTCTGGATAATCACACACTAGTCTAGGGTGCCTCCTGTACTTTCAATTAATTTCCTTGAAAACTAAAAAACACTGGCAAATTGCCACAAAAAATTATTCAAGTGAATTCACTTATCTCAACTAAACTGTCATCCATGAAAGCAGAATTATAATTCTACGACTTGCCGTTATAATATTAGAATGCTCGTTTATTGCACCGCCAAATTATTGTTGGGGTGCGATTTTTTTCTATGTTTTTTGTTAAATATAATTGACACTTTAGTCAACGGAAATGACCTGTCTTTTAATTTTACATTCCAATCATTTTTACCCAAGTCAGAGCATGCCAGACCTTTTTAATACGAAAATGTTACATTGAACGACACTCGTAACGAACCGAGTTCATTTTGATTTCTGCATTCTCATTAATTTCAACGAAACTTCTACGAAATTCACGTAGTTGGGATATTCTCGAGAGGCGAGCCGAGTGCAATATGTTGAAAAATATCACAACCCACAATCGTCTCCGCCTTTATATTTTCCGTCAATAGAAATCGTTAGCAATGTCATTAATATTGGAGTCGTATGACATGGAAAAGTTGTGTGTCTCCTTAAGATGAAGCAATGCCGCAAACTCTTCTTCGACTGAACCGGCTCATGTACGAATAACTTCCGACCATCTCTTGACTTCGAGTGGTGATTTGCCAAAGAAGATCCGATGTCGTATGAACAATGATTGTAACTAACGTTACTTATTTCTCAAAAATATATAGATAAACAAGCCGGTACAGCCGTTACGCATTGCATTATAAGAAGACCGGCTTGGAATGAATTATGAACGTAAGATTTTCACACGCATTACGGTACAAGAAGCAGTCATATCCTAGAACTCTTAATAAACGAGTAACACAAAGTAGAAAGACAAGTTAACAAGAAATTTTGAATAACCAAGAAAACTGTTTCGTAAGCAAATTGAAGAATTGAAATATGAGTTTCAATTATGGGTTAAAACCGTGTGAGAAATAAGTGATCATTTGATTTGCGAAATCGGTAATTATTGTCAAGTGTTTCTAATCAAAGAAAGAGAAGATGAGAGTTCTATACATCCTTGTTTTGAATAGCAAGTAACTTGGTTGTCGGTTTAATAAATGGATAAGTGATATTCAAAAACAAATTTCATACGACAACAGAATATCACTGTTGGATTATAAAGCAATTGCATTTCTGTTCAGAAAAGTATAAAATTTCGTATTTCGTATACTACCAAGGTTTAAAATTAGCGATTCATCCTAATAAATCTCTTCATTATTCAAAGTCGCACTGTTCCATGCAGTATATTTGTAACAATGGAATCGGATATAAAACATGAAGATTTCGTGAAATTCGACGAAATAAATTGCGGTGAAACAATTCAAAACGTAAAGAGACAACCGAATAAATCAGTTGGATATGGTTAGTGGATAGGTAGGTGTATATAAATTACCCGCACAATAAAGATATTATACTAAGCGATTTTACCACAAATGCAATTCTGGACGCATCGTAATGTCGACGGATTCTAATTACACAAAAAAGACTAGTATTTAAAATGCTTGATGCATTTCATAGAATCAAACAAAACGCACATAATCCAAATTTAGAAGGGGGATGTTTATTGACGAATTAACGATATTGATCGCGAATTTAAGTTAACGGTGTAACAATATTTGAGTCGCAATTATTTCACTCGTGATATACAACAAGTAAAAAAAAAAACACTTTGAATTCTAAAATATCATTCTCTAAGAGATTATTATGTATGCATTTCTTGGACGAGCCTGGATAAAAAGTTTTTCCCTCGAGTGGTTGAATCAAGAATCCATGAATTTGCCATGAAGATTTTGATAAGTCTCAAATTGTCCATTTCCGACGTTGAAAATATTGCTACGTACATGTAATACCGGGGAACATGTTTCTTTTTACATTCTTTCCTGCGCGAAACGTTTGTCGCGTCATTTTGTCGACTCCTATAGCCTCTGGCATTATAAATGCGCTGAACCATGAAGCAATCAAAACAGTTTCAATCTGCGCAATGCTCGAAAGCGGAAGGTAAGGTGAATCAAACTGATTGTAACCGGCACTGTGTTGTCACCTTTAAGGGGGAGGTACAGCTTGGACGGTCTAAAATCAGATCTACTTTTAGGGTTCTTTTTTTAAGAGAAAATGAAAACACTAAGAAAAATTTAAGTTTGGGGGCTTTGTTATTATTATTAAAAAATTTTAAACTGTTCTTGAAACTATAAATAATAAATTCCTCAAACTAAAATTGCTCCAAGTGATTTCATTTTCTTTTAAAAAACACTCCTAAAAGTAAGTATGATTTTAGACTGTCCAGGCTGTGCCCCCACCCCACCCCACCCCCCCTCCCTCCCTCCTGCCCTCCTTAACTTCCGGTACGTGGAATAAATTCTTTCCAGTTAAGCATCAATCTGAGCATTAAGCTTTTCTCGATTAGTTTCTGGTCCAATTGAAATTCTGAGTGAACAGCAAATAAAAAAAGGAAAAAAAAAAAAGAAATGATCGCTTCTACGCATTCAAATGCTCAGAAAATTTTCATATAATTTAATCTGAGTTTGTCACATAAGTGAATAATACATACCTAGTAATGGAAAGTAAAAAATAATTATCACACCCACCGATAAAAGACGACTAATCGTATTCAATGAATCGGGCCATTCGAAAAACAAATGTTCTGCTATTTTAGGAGGGTTGCTGAGAATATATCTTCAATTTTATCCGAACGTTTTCATTAAAGAGAGAAATACCGTAGTTAAAAATGCTGTTCTGCTTTTGTAGTATCTGGTATATGAACTATTTAAATTTGAATTAGCGATGTTTCAATGATTCCCAGCTATAAGTATACCGCTGGAAAAATCAGCGCCGACGATTCGGTGACTTTCGAGAGAAAAATTACCCTGCTGTTACTGATCGTGATGTAAAATACACCTAATGCAGTTTTTATTGATGCATGTTACAAAAATTATGAGTTTTTATGAATAAAATAACTACCTTGCTTAGAAACTATGTGTTTCGGCAGCACAAAATTTAAAATGTGACGACGCATTTTTCTGATGCAGCACGGTAAAAACTGCATTAGGTGTCTTTTACATCACAATTATAGTAACAGCAGAGTAATTTTTCTCAGATTTTTCTCTCCGTGTATACATATACACTGGTTTTTCCAGTGGTATACTTATAGCTGGGAACTGAGAAAGAAGAATTAATCTCCGAATATGTCGTACTCGATGAGAACACACGAGTAAATGCGGCCGAATTC